>NW_026728599.1:0-38369 GCF_030684315.1 Stegostoma tigrinum | reverse complement strand
AGAGGGGTTACTGAGTGGACTGTGTGAGGGAGAGGGGATTAACATCAGTAGGGATACAGTCAGTAACACAGGGCTCTGGGGAGGGGGAGAGGGGTTACTGAGTGACAGTGTGAGGGAGAGGGATTAACATCAGTAGGGATACAGTCAGTAACACAGGGCGCTGGGGAGAGAGGGGTTACTGAGTGACAGTGTGAGGGAGAGGGCATTAACATCAGTACAGATACAGTCAGTAACACAGGCCCTGGGGGGGAGAGGGGTTACTGAGTGACAGTGTGAGGAGAGGGATTAACATCAGTAGGGATACAGTCATTAACACAGGGCGCTGGGGTGAGAGGGGTTACTGAGTGACTGTGTGAGGGAGAGGGATTAACATCAGTAGGGATACAGTCAGTAACACAGGGCGCTGGGGGGGGAGAGGGGTTACTGAGTGACAGTGTGAGGGAGAGGGATTAACATCAGTAGGGATACAGTCAGTAACACAGGGCGCTGGGGAGAGAGGGGTTACTGAGTGACAGTGTGAGGGAGAGGGATTAACATCAGTAGGGATACAGTCACTAACACAGGGCGCTGGGGGGGAGAGGGGTTACTGAGTGACAGTGTGAGGGAGAGGGATTAACATCAGTACAGATACAGTCCAGTAACACAGGGCGCTGGGGGGGAGAGGGGTTACTGAGTGACAGTGTGAGGGAGAGGGATTAACATCAGTACAGATACAGTCAGTAACACAGGGCGCTGGGGGGGAGAGGGGTGACTGAGTGACAGTGTGAGGGATAGGGATTAACATCAGTACAGATACAGTCAGTAACACAGGGCCCTGCGGGGGAGAGGGGTTACTGAGTGACAGTGTGAGGGAGAGGGATTAACATCAGTAGGGATACAGTCAGTAACACAGGGCGCTGGGGCGGGGAGAGGGGTTACTGAGTGACAGTGTGAGGGAGAGGGTTTAACATCAGTAGGGATACAGTCAGTAACACAGGGCCCTGGGGGGGAGAGGGGTTACTGAGTGACAGTGTGAGGGAGAGGGATTAACATCAGTACAGATACAGTCAGTAACATAGGCCACTGGGGGAGAGAGGGGGTTACTGAGTGACAGTGTGAGGGAGAGGGATTAACATCAGTAGGGATACAGTCAGTAACACAGGGCCCTGGGGGAGAGAGGGGTTACTGAGTGACAGTGTGAGGGAGAGGGATTAACATCACTAGGGATACAGTCAGTAACACAGGGCGCTGGGGGGAGAGGGGTTACTGAGTGACAGTGTGAGGGAGAGGGATTAACATCAGTAGGGATACAGTCAGTAACACAGGGCGCTGGGGGGGAGAGGGGTTACTGAGTGACAGTGAGAGGGAGAGGGATTAACATCAGTAGGGATACTGTCAGTAACACAGGGCCCTGGGGGGGAGAGGGGTTACTGAGTGACAGTGTGAGGGGAGAGGGATTAACATCAGTAGGGATACAGTCAGTTACACAGGGCGCTGGGGGGGAGAGGGGTTACTGAGTGACAGTGTGAGGGAGAGGGATTAACATCAGTAGGGATACAGTCAGTAACACAGGGCCCTGGTGGGAGAGGGGTCACTGAGTGACAGTGTGAGGGAGAAGGATTAACATCAGGAGGGGATACAGTCAGTAACACAGGGCGCTGGGGGGGAGAGGGGTTACTGAGTGACAGTGTGAGGGAGAGGGATTAACATCAGGAGGGATACAGTCAGTAACACAGGGCTCTGGGGTTGGGGAAAGAATGGTTACCGCACTGACCGCGCGCTGGCCCTTACCGGAGGCTGCAGAAGCTGGACGAGGCTTCGGTCAGCTGCTCCTCTGCCTGGACGGGCCTCTCGAGGGGGTAGTCGAAGGAAGCAGCTTCTCTCCCGTCCCGAGGGAGGAGGTGGGCGGCGCGAGCCCCGGGCAGACCCCAGAGAGCCTGAGGAGCTGTGCCAACAGAACGGGGCACCAGGCCACGGGCGTGCAGGTAATCGATGGCAGTCTGGTCGTAGAAGAAGGCCAGCAGCGCCCCCAGGACCCGGGGATGACTGGCACGGTGCCCGGGCTCCTTTAGGAGGGAAACCAGCAGGTCCAGGCCCCCCGTCCTCCTGACCCCGAGCCCTGTTCACCGGCCTCACGGCAGCACAGGCAGAGCGCCCGGAAGGTGAGCGGGCGCCGAGGGGGATGCGGGATCCGACCGCAGCGCCCTCAGCAGCAGGCCCACACCACCAGCCCCGCCGACGCTGGGCCGCACGAAGCCCTGGGCGCACAGGTTACCCAGGGCAGAGAGTGCCCCCTCCCGCACCGCCCGCTGCTCGTGGGCCGCCAGGGAGGCCAGGCGTGGGATCCCCCCATGGCGCGAGAGCTGCAGGGCGCAGGGCGCGGCACAGCAGCGGGTCAGCTCGGCCGCCGCCCTGCAGGCCGCCCCCCAGCAAACCCGGCTCCTCTCGGGACAGCACTGCGACCAGTGGGGGCACCAGCCCTGGGCAGTGAGGGCATGGCGGTGGCACGTGGTATCCGACAGGATCCGCAACGTCCGCAGCGCCGTTTGCAGGCAGTCTGCCTCCTCGGTCAGGGTCAGCAGGCCGATTAGCGGGGGCACTGCACCTGTAGGGGTGGGCCAGAGAGAGAGAGAGAGAGAGAGAGAGAGAGAGAGAGAGAGTTAATACGCAGCGAGGGGATGGAGGTGGTGGTGGGGTGGGGTGTGGGGAGCTGATGCGTACCGGGGAAAGGTGGCTTGGCAGGGCCTCTCCTCTGGCACAGCCGATGTAATTCCACCGCGCTGGGCTCGCAGAGCTCCAGGTGTACCGGCACGGTGATGGGGGCGGGGACAGAGACGTACCTGACAGTGGATGGCTATGAGTGGGGGGACAGAGACATACCTGCCCGGTGGATGGTGATGGGGGAGACAGAGACGTACCTGCCCGGTGAATGGCGATGAGGGGGGGGACAGAGACGTACCTGCCCGGTGGATGGTGATGGGGGGGACAGAGACATACCTGCCCGGTGGATGGCGATGAGGGGGGGGACAGAGACCGTACCTGCCCGGTGGATGGTGATGGGGGGGACAGAGACGTACCTGCCCGGTGGATGGTGATGGGGGGGGGGGACAGAGACGTACCTGCCCAGTGGATGGTGATGGGGGGACAGAGACGTACCTGCCCGGTGGATGGTGATGGGGGGGGGGACAGAGACGTACCTGCCCAGTGGATGGTGATGGGGGGGGGACAGAGACGTACCTGCCTGGTGGATGGTGATGGGGGGGGGACAGAGACGTACCTGCCCAGTGGATGGTGATGGGGGGGGGACAGAGACGTACCTGCCTGGTGGATGGTGATGGGGGGGGGACAGAGACGTACCTGCCCAGTGGATGGTGATGGGGGGGGGACAGAGACGTACCTGCCCAGTGGATGGTGATGAGGGGGGGACAGAGACGTACCTGCCCAGTGGATGGTGATGAGGGGGGGACAGAGACGTACCTGCCCAGTGGATGGTGATGGGGGGGGGACAGAGACGTACCTGCCCGGTGGATGGTGATGGGGGGGGGACAGAGACGTACCTGCCCGGTGGATGGTGATGAGGGGGGACAGAGACGTACCTGCCCAGTGGATGGTGATGGGGGGGACAGAGACGTACCCTGCCCGGTGGATGGTGATGGGGGGGATAGAGACGTACCTGCCCGGTGGATGGTGATGGGGGGGGGACAGAGACGTACCTGCCCAGTGGATGGTGATGGGGGGGGGGACAGAGACGTACCTGCCCAGTGGATGGTGATGAGGGGGACAGAGACGTACCTGCCCGGTGGATGGTGAGTGGGGGGGGGACAGAGACGTACCTGCCCGGGTGGATGGTGATGAGGGGGACAGAGACGTACCTGCCCAGTGGATGGTGATGGGGGGGACAGAGACGTACCTGCCCGGTGGATGGTGATGGGGGGGATAGAGACGTACCTGCCCGGTGGATGGTGATGGGGGGGGGGACAGAGACGTACCTGCCCAGTGGATGGTGATGGGGGGGGGACAGAGACGTACCTGCCCGGTGGATGGTGATGGGGGGGACAGAGACGTACCTGCCCAGTGGATGGTGATGGGGGGACAGAGACGTACCTGCCCAGTGGATGGTGATGGGGGGGACAGAGACGTACCTGCCCGGTGGATGGTGATGAGGGGGGGGACAGAGACGTACCTGCCCGGTGGATGGTGATGGGGGACAGAGACGTACCTGCCCAGTGGATGGTGATGAGGGGGGGGACAGAGACGTACCTGCCCGGTGGATGGTGATGAGGGGGGGGGGGACAGAGACGTACCTGCCCGGTGGATGGTGATGAGGGGGGGGACAGAGACGTACCTGCCCGGTGGATGGTGATGGGGGGGGGGATAGAGACGTACCTGCCCGGTGGATGGTGATGGGGGACAGAGACGTACCTGCCCAGTGGATGGTGATGGGGGGGGGACAGAGACGTACCTGCCCGGTGGGATGGTGATGGGGGGGGACAGAGACGTACCTGCCCAGTGGATGGTGATGAGGGGGGGATAGAGACGTACCTGCCCGGTGGATGTGATGAGGGGGGGGACAGAGACGTACCTGCCCAGTGGATGGTGATGAGGGGGGGATAGAGACGTACCTGCCCAGTGGATGGTGATGGGGGGGGGGACAGAGACGTACCTGCCCAGTGGATGGTGATGGGGGGGGACAGAGACGTACCTGCCCAGTGGATGGTGATGGGGGGACAGAGACGTACCTGCCCGGTGGATGGTGATGGGGGGGGGGACAGAGACGTACCTGCCCGGTGGATGGTGATGGGGGGGGGACAGAGACGTACCTGCCCGGTGGATGGTGACGGAGTTCCCTGCCTCCAAAGCCAGGTTTCCCAGGGCCCGAGCTGCTCGGTTCAGGACACTCACTGTGTGGGAGGCCTTCAGGATGCTGACTGTGTGGGGAGGGAGGGGGGAGAGAGAGGGAGAGCGAGAGATAGAAGGCAAGAGTGAGTGAAATAAGGAGACAGTGAAAGATACAGAGAAAGAGAGATAGAGAGAGTGATAAAGATAGAGACAGCGAGAAGGGGGGTGGAAAGAGGGACAGAACAAGGTCGGGGGGGGGGGAAGAGAAGAGAAATGGTGGTGAGTGAATGATCATCCTGGAAAACATTGCCCCACAAAGCCCCCTCACAGAGTTTGGGGGGGGGGGGGGTGGTTAGAGACAGACAGGGAGACACACAGGACACTTACCCAGGGGAGCGATCCCACCCAATTTACGAACCTGTGGGAGGGACACAGGGGAGTTAGACACGGCCAGGCTCTACGACTGTATCATCAACCCGGTACAGACATCCCCCCCCCCCCCCCGCCCAGAACTGGGCAACCCACTACTATCCCCCCCCCCCCACCGACACTGACCCCTGTACCCCCCCCGCCGACACTGACCCCTGTACCCCCCACTGACCCCTGTACCCCCCCACCGACACTGACCCCTGTACCCCCTCCGACCCTGACCCCTGAACCCCCCCAACGGACAGTGACCCTGACCCCTGAACCCCCTTCACCGACAGCGACCCTGACCCCTGAACCCCCTCCGACACTGACCCCTGTACCCCCCCTCCACCGACCCTGACCCCTGTACCCCCCACAGTGACCCTGACCCTGAACCCCCTCCGACCCTGACCCCTGTACCCCCCACAGTGACCCTGACCCCTGTAGCCCCGACCCCTCAACCGACACTGACCCCTGAACCCCCTCCACCGACCCCTGACCCCTGACCCCTGAACCCCCTCCACCGACAGCGACCCTGACCCCCTGTACCCCCCACAGTGACCCTGACCCCTGTACCCCCCCACAGTGACCCTGACCCCTGAACCCCCCTCCGACCCTGACCCCTGTACCCCCCTCCACCGACCCTGACCCCTGTACCCCCCTCCACCGACAGCGACCCTGACCCCTGTACCCCCCCCACAGTGACCCTGACCCCTGAACCCCCTCCACCGACACTGACCCCTGAACCCCCTCCACCGACAGCGACCCTGACCCCTGTACCCCCCACAGACAGTGACCCTGACCCCTGAACCCCCTCCACCGACACTGACCCCTGAACCCCCTCCACCGACACTGACCCCTGAACCCCCTCCACCGACAGCGACCCTGACCCCTGTACCCCCCCCCACAGAGTGACCCTGACCCCTGTACCCCCCCCCACAGTGACCCTGACCCCTGTACCCCCCCCACAGTGACCCTGACCCCTGAACCCCCTCCACCGACACTGACCCCTGAACCCCCTCCCACCGACAGCGACCCTGACCCCTGTACCCCCCCACAGAGTGACCCTGACCCCTGTACCCCCCCCCACAGTGACCCTGACCCCTGTACCCCCCATGACGATGTGGGGGGTTAACACCAGGGTCCCCCCCTCCCCGGTGGCTATGCGACGGGCAATGCAGTGAGTTGTTGTTGTAGAGACCTCGGCGCGGGCCCCCTCTCGGGTGCAGCAATTGGCCAAAATACTGAGGCTCAGCTCCAGCTCCAGGAGGTTCCCGGTCGCTCTCCGCTCGGCCCCGGGCCGCTCCCCCGGCGGGTTGTTGTTGTAGCGCTGGACGATGCCGAGGAGGCGGCGGACGCCACCGCGCCACGGGAAACGCTCGTCGGCGCCGGGCTCCTTCAGGTGTTTGCGGCGGAGGGCGAGCAGCGCCTGGAGCCGGCGGCCAGGCTCGGCCCCGGGCCGCAGGTGGGCGGCGCACTGCCGCAGGGCGGCGTCCACCTCCTTGCGCTCGGCCCCGGTCGCAGCAGCAGCCGCCGCCATTTTCTCTCCTTCTTCCCCGCCGTATGACATCCGGGACATTCACCACCGCTTCCTTCAGTGGGGACCGGAGGGGCTGGCCGGGAGATGTAGTCCACCCGTGACGTTCCCCCGCCCACTACCAGGGGTGCAAACCCAGACCCCAAACTACAAACGATCCCGTCGGGCACGGCGCGCCGGACTGCCGTGACGCCAAACAATGGTTAGACGGGTGTAGTCCAAACACTGCGGGTACAGGACGTCACGTCATAATGTAGTCCGCCGAGTGACGTCAGTTGTAGTCCGACAGGGCCATGAACGGTCCGTGCCCTCACGTTGCAGCCCGCCCATACCCGGAACCGGACGTGAACTCATACTGTAGTCCATTCACTGACGTTGGTTGTAGTCCCCTGGGGTGTGATGGAAAGGGTCGGAAGGTGGGAGTAAAGTGTCCAACAGCTGACTAACAGGTAACAAGGAATGACGGATAATCTGGTTAATCCGGGCAACACCGCAATCACCGGGAAAAAAAAACTAAAAGCGAGGGAGTGCTGGAGATGCACAAAATGGCTGGAGAGATCCGAGGAGCAGCGACCGAACAGGAACAGCCCGTCTTAGCTTCGAAAGCCTGCAATTACAAATAAACCTGCCAGACTGTGCCCAGTGTCATGTGACTTCAGCAGCACCCCCCCCCCCACTTCCGACACCAGCCACCCACGGCCCCCCCACTCTGACACCCCACCGCCCCCCCCCACTCTGACACCCACCGCCCCCCCCACTCCGACACCCACTGCCCCCCCCACTCCGACACCCACCGCCCCCCCCACTCCGACACCAGCCACCCACGGCCCCCCCACTCTGACACCCACCGCCCCCCACTCCGACACCAGCCACCCACCGCCCCCCCCACTCCGACACCAGCCACCCACTGCCCCCCCCACTCCGACACCAGCCACCCACGGCCCCCCCACTCTGACCACCCACCGCCCCCCCCACTTCCGACACCCACTGCCCCCCCCCACTCCGACACCAGCCACCCACCGCCCCCCCACTCCAACACCCACCGCCCCCCCCACTCCAACACCCACCGCCCCCCCACTCCAACACCAGCCACCCACGGCCCCCCCACTCTGACACCCACCGCCCCCCCCACTCCAACACCAGCCACCCACCGCCCCCCCCACTCCGACACCAGCCACCCACCGCACCCCCCACTCCGACACCCACCGCCCCCCCCCACTCCGACACCCACCCGCCCCCCCCACTCCGACACCAGCCACCCACCGCCCCCCCCCCATTCCGACACCCACTGCCCCCCCCACTCCAACACCCACCGCACCCCCCCACTCCAACACCAGCCACCCACGGCCCCCCCACTCTGACACCCACCCCCCCCCCACTCCGACACCAGCCACCCACCGCCCCCCCACTCTGACACCCACCGCCCCCCCCACTCCGACACCCACCGCCCCCCCCCCACTCCGACACCCACCGCCCCCCCCACTCCGACACCAACCACCCCACTGCCCCCCCACTCCAACACCCACCGCCCCCCCACTCCGACACCAGCCACCCACCGCCCCCCCCACTCCGACACCCACTGCCCCCCCCACTCCAACACCCACTGCCCCCCCACTCCAACACCCACCGCACCCCCCCACTCCGACACCCAACCACCCACGGCTCCCCCACTCTGACACCCACCGCCCCCCCCACTCCGACACCAGCCACCCACGGCTCCCCCACTCTGACACCCCCGCCCCCCCCACTCCGACACCAGCCACCCACTGCCCCCCCCACTCCGACACCAACCACCCACTGCCCCCCCACTCCCGACACCCACCGCCCCCCCCACCCTCCGACACCAACACCACTGCCCCCCCACTCCAACACCCACCGCCCCCCCACTCCGACACCAGCCACCCACCGCCCCCCCACTCCAACACCAGCCACCCACCGCCCCCCCCCACTTCCGACACCCACCGCCCCCCCCCACTCCGACACCAACCACCCACGGCCCCCCCACTCTGACACCCACCGCCCCCCCCACTCCGACACCCACCGCCCCCCCCACTCCGACACCAACCACCCACTGCCCCCCCCACTCCGACACCAACCACCCACTGCCCCCCCCACTCCGACACCCCACCGCCCCCCACTCCGACACCAACCACCCACTGCCCCCCCACTCCGACACCAACCACCCACTGCCCCCCCCACTCCGACACCAGCCACCCACCGCCCCCCCACTCCAACACCAGCCACCCACCGCCCCCCCCCCACTCCGACACCCACCGCCCCCCCCCCCACTCCGACACCAACCACCCACGGCCCCCCCACTCTGACACCCACCGCCCCCCCCACTCCGACACCCACCGCTCCCCCCACTCCAACACCAGCCACCCACGGCCCCCCCCACTCTGACACCCACCGCCCCCCCACTCCGACACCAGCCAACCCACCGCCCCCCCCACTCCGACACCCACCGCCCCCCCCACTCCGACACCAACCACCCACTGCCCCCCCACTCTGACACCCACCGCCCCCCCCACTCCAACACCAGCCACCCACCGCCCCCCCAACTCCGACATCAGCCACCCACTGCCCCCCGACTCCGACACCAACCACCCACTGCCCTCCCCACTCCGACACCCACCGCCCCCCCCCACTCCGACACCAGCCACCCACTGCCCCCCCCCACTCCGACACCAACCACCCACCGCTCCCCCCACTCCAACACAGCCACCCACTGCACCCCCCCCCACTCCGACACCCACCGCCCCCCCCCACTCCGACACCAACCACCCACTGCCCCCTCCCCACTCCGACACCCACCGCCCCCCCCACTCCGACACCAGCCACCCACTGCCCCCCCACTCCGACACCAACCACCCACTGCCCCCCCCACTCCGACACCAGCCACCCACTGCCCCCCCCACTCCGACACCAACCACCCACTGCCCCCCACTCCGACACCAACCACCCACCGCTCCCCCCACTCCAACTCCAGCCACCCACTGCCCCCCCCACTCCGACACCCACCGCCCCCCCCCACTCCGACACCAACCACCCACTGCCCTCCCCACTTCCGACACCCACCGCCCCCCCACTCCGACACCAGCCACCCACTGCCCCCCCACTCCGACACCAACCACCCACTGCCCCCCCCACTCCGACACCAGCCACCCACTGCCCCCCCACTCCGACACCAAACCACCCACTGCCCCCCCACTCCGACACCAACCACCCACTGCCCTCCCCACTCCGACACCACCGCCCCCCCCAACTCCGACACCAGCCACCCACTGCCCCCCCCCACTCCGACACCAACCACCCACCGCTCCCCCCACTCCAACAACAGCCACCCACTGCCCCCCCCACTCCGACACCCACCGCCCCCCCCACTCCGACACCAACCACCCCACTGCCCTCCCCACACCGACACCCACCGCCCCCCCCACTCCGACACCAGCCACCCACTGCCCCCCCACTCCGACACCAACCACCCACTGCCCCCCCCACTCCGACACCAGCCACCCACTGCCCCCCCACTCCGACACCAACCACCACTGCCCCCCCACTCCTACACCAACCACCCACCGCTCCCCCCACTCCAACACCAGCCACCCACTGCCCCCCCCACTCCGACACCCACCGCCCCCCCCACTCCGACACCAACCACCCACTGCCCTCCCCACTCCGACACCCACCGCCCCCCCCACTCCGACACCAGCCACCCACTGCCCCCCACTCCGACACCAACCACCCACTGCCCCCCCCACTCCCGACACCAGCCACCCACTGCCCCCCCACTCCGACACCAACCACCCACTGCCCCCCCCACTCCGACACCAGCCACCCACTGCCCCCCCCACTCCGACACCAACCACCCACTGCCCCCCCCACTCCGACACCAGCCACCCACCGCCCCCCCCACTCCGACACCAACCACCCACTGCCCTCCCCACTCCGACACCCACCGCCCCCCCCCCACTCCGACACCAGCCACCCACGGCCCCCCCCCCACTTCCGACAACAACCACCCACTGCCCTCCCCACTCCGACACCCACCGCCCCCCCCACTCCAACACCAGCCACCCACGGCCCCCCCCACTCCGACACCAACCACCCCACCGCTCCCCCCCACTCCAACACCAACCACCCACTGCCCCCCCCACTCCAACACCAACCACCCACTGCCCCCCCACTCCGACACCAACCACCCACTGCCCTCCCCACTCCGACACCCACCGCCCCCCCACTCCAACACCAGCCACCCACTGCCCCCTCCACCTCCGACACCAACCACCCACTGCCCCCCCCACTCCGACACCCACCGCCCCCCCCACTCCGACACCAACCACCCACGGCCCCCCCACTCTGACACCCACCGCCCCCCCACTCCGACACCAGCCACCCACTGCCCCCCCACTCTGACACCAGCCACCCACTGCCCCCCACTCCGACACCCACCGCCCCCCCCCACTCCGACACCCACCGCCCCCCCACTCCAACACCAGCCACCCACTGCCCCCCCACTCCGACACCCACCGCACCCCCACTCCGACACCCACCGCACCCCCACTCCGACACCCACCGTACCCCCACTCCGACACCCACCGCTCCCCCCACTCAACACCAGCCACCCACCGCCCCCCACTCTGACACCCACCGCCCCCCCACTCCGACACCAGCCACCCACTGCCCCCCCACTCTGACACCAGCCACCCACCGCACCCCCCATGCCGATACCAGCCACCCACTGCCTCCCCCACTCCGACACCCACCGCCCCCCCCACTCCGACACCAGCCACCCACTGCCCCCCCACTCCGACACCAGCCACCCACTGCCCCCCCCAACCACTACCAGAAAAACAGCAGATTGACATTTACACAGTGACTTCAACATCCACTCAGCATCCCCAGAACAGGCCCCACTTCCGTCCTCTAGTTCCAGAGGGAAGGCTGAACCCAACCCACCCGAATTTCCCCCCCCCCCACCATGCCATGGTTTAGGCAGCCCCTAAAACCCCTCTGTGAGATGCAGTGACCGCTGCAGAGGACTAGCACAGATATGCAGAGTGAGCCGAACAGCCCACTTTGGTATGTTTGTTCAGGATGAAAGGGCCGACATAAGGGGCAGGATGAAACTGTTCCTCTGATTTTGCAACTGATTTTCTCTTTGCTAGTGTCTCACATTCCCACTCAGTGCATCAGTGGATGGTCAGGTGGACCTAGGTCTCAGACTGGGTTCAAACTTACTTTACAAGTCGCCAGGGCTTTGGTCTATTTGTTTGTGAATAATCATACAAAGAGAAATGCAGTTTGATTGCAGGTAGGGTCTTGGGGCAGCAATGTGGGACAGAGAGAGACCCTCAGGATTCAGGGAAACACTCCTTTGAAGTTTGCTTCACAGGTAGATGGCGGGGGGGACGGGGCGAAGAAGGCATTTGTCACGCTCGCCTTCGTCGCTCAGAGCTTTAAGTGTAGGAGTTGGGGATGTCACATTCAGGTTGTACAGGGACGTTGGTGAGGCCTCTTCTGGAGCAACTGTGTCCCAGTTCTGTTGTAGGATGGATATTATGAAGCTGGAGAGGGGGTTCGGGAGAGACTTACCGGGATGATGCCAGGTAGAGAGGGTTGGAGTTACAGGCAGAGTGTAGGCTGGCAGAGATTTCACTGGAGTGTAGAAGGGGCGACCTGATAGAGGTTTATAAAATGGTGAGGGTAGAGATAGAGTTAATATGATTTCAGAGATAGTGGGACCTGCAGATGCTGGAGAATCTGAGATAACATGGTGTGGAGCTGAATGAACACAGCAGGCCAAGCAGCATCACAGCAACAGGAAAGCTGGCTGACAGTTCAGTCCTAGACCCTTCTTCAGAAAAAGGGCCTAGGACCGAAAAGTCTTTCTGCTCCTCTGATGCTGCTTGGCCTGCTGTGTTCATCCAGCTCTACACCTTGTCATCTCAATAGTTAATGTGGGTGTCTTTCCCTAGGGTAGGATTTCAAGACTCAGAGAATACAATTTGGGGGGAGGAGAAAGATTTTTAAAAAGAACTTAAGGGTAACATTGTTTTTAGCCCAGGGAGCGGCTTGTGTGTGGAATGAAGTTCCATAGGAAGTTGTGGATGTGGGTACAGTTACAACATTTAAAGCCATAATTGCAACATATAAAATAATCAGAGGGTTAGATAGGGTGGATAGGGAGAGCCTTTTTCCAAGGATGGTGACGGCGAGCACGAGGTGGCACAGCTTTAAATTGAGGGGTGAAAGATATAGGAGGATGTCAGAGGTAGTTTCTTTACTCAGAGAGTAGTAAGGGAATGGAACGCTTTGCCTGCAACGATAGTAGATTCACCAACTTTAAGTACATTTAAGTCATCATTGGATAAGCATATGGACGTACATGGAATAGTGTAGGTTAGATGGGCTTGAGATCAGTATGACAGGTCGGCACAACATCGAGGGCCGAAGGGCCTGTACTGTGCTGTAATGTTCTATGTTTCATAATAACGACATGGACTGGAAAGGTTTGGAGGGAGATGGGCGAGGAGCAGGCAGGTGGGATTATGGTTGGGCTGAAAGGTCTGTTTCTGTGCTGGACAGCTCGATGTCTCTGCTTGGAGCACAGCATCGCATTCACATAATCCTGAGTTTACAGAGACAGTTCCATCCCCACCAAACCCGACTGCTCAGTGTTAATGAACATGGGCACCAACTTCAGAGAAACACCAATCAGATAAATGTTCAGGTACACAGCATCAACTCTACTGTCTGTCTTCAGCGCTGACCCTCCGACAGTGCCCACTCTCAGCGCTGACCCTCCGGCAGTGCCCACTCTCAGTGCTGACCCTCCGACAGTGCCCACTCCCTCAGCGCTGACCCTCCGACAGTGCCCGCTCCCTCAGCGCTGACCCTCCGACAGTGCCCACTCTCAGCGCTGACCCTCCGGCAGTGCCCGCTACCTCAGCGCTGACCCTCCAACAGTGCCCGCTCCCTCAGCGCTGACCCTCCGACAGTGCCCGAACCCTCAGCGCTGACCCTCCAACAGTGCCCGCTCCCTTAGCGCTGACCCTCCAACAGTGCCCGAACCCTAAGCGCTGACCCTCTGACAGTGCCCGCTCCCTCAGCACTGACCCTCCCTCAGTGCCCACTCCCTCAGCACTGACCCTCTGACAGTGCCCGAACCCTCAGCGCTGACCCTCCCTCAGTGCCCACTCCCTCAGCACTGACCCTCCAACAGTGCCCGAACCCTCAGCGCTGACCCTCCGACAGTGACCACTCCCTCAGTGCTGACCCTCCGACAGTGCCCGCTCCCTCAGCGCTGACCCTCCGACAATACCCACTCCCTGAGCGCTGACCCTCCGACAGTGCCCGCTCCCTCAGCACTAACCGTCCGGCAGTGCCCACTCCCTCAGCGCTGACCCTCTGGCAGTGCCCGCTCCCTCAGCACTAACCCTCTGGCAGTGCCCGCTCCCTCAGCACTGACCCTCCGACAGTGCCCGCTCCCTCAGCGCTGACCCTCCGACAGTGCCCGAACCCTCAGCGCTGACCCTCCAACAGTGCCCGCTCCCTCAGCGCTGACCCTCCGACAGTGCCCGAACCCGAAGCGCTGACCCTCCCTCAGTGCCCACTCCCTCAGCACTGACCCTCCGACAGTGGCCGAACCCTCAGTGCTGACCCTCCGACAGTGCCCGCTCCCTCAGCGCTGACCCTCTGACTGTGCCCGCTCCCTCAGCGCTGACCCTCTGACAGTGCCCGCTCCCTCAGCGCTGACCCTCTGACAGTGCCCGCTCCCTCAGCACTGACCCTCCCTCAGTGCCCACTCCCTCAGCACTGACCCTCTGACAGTGCCCGAACCCTCAGCGCTGACCCTCCGACAGTGCCCGAACCCTCAGCGCTGACCCTCCGACAGTGCCCCGCTCCATCAGCGCTGACCCTCTGACAGTGCCCGAACCATAAGCGCTGACCCTCCCTCAGCGCTGACCCTCCAACAGTGCCCGCTCCCTCAGCGCTGACCCTCCGACAGTGCCCGAACCCTCAGCGCTGACCCTCCAACAGTGCCCGCTCCCTTAGCGCTGACCCTCCAACAGTGCCCGAACCCTAAGCGCTGACCCTCTCTCAGTGCCCACTCCATCACCACTGACCCTCCGACAGTGCCCGCTCCCTCAGCGCTGACCCTCCGACAGTGCCCGCTCCCTCAGCGCTGACCCTCCGACAGTGCCCGCTCCCTCAGCGCTGACCCTCTGACAGTGCCCGCTCCCTCAGCACTGACCCTCCCTCAGTGCCCACTCCCTCAGCACTGACCCTCTGACAGTGCCCGAACCCTCAGCGCTGACCCTCCCTCAGTGCCCACTCCCTCAGCACTGACCCTCCAACAGTGCCCGAACCCTCAGCGCTGACCCTCCGACAGTGACCACTCCCTCAGTGCTGACCCTCCGACAGTGCCCGCTCCCTCAGCGCTGACCCTCCGACAATACCCACTACCTGAGCGCTGACCCTCCGACAGTGCCCGCTCCCTCAGCGCTGACCCTCCGACAATACCCACTACCTGAGCGCTGACCCTCCGACAGTGCCCACTCCCTCAGCGCTGACCCTCTGGCAGTGCCCGCTCCCTCAGCACTAACCCTCTGGCAGTGCCCGCTCCCTCAGCACTGACCCTCCGACAGTGCCCGCTCCCTCAGCGCTGACCCTCCGACAGTGCCCGAACCCTCAGCGCTGACCCTCCAACAGTGCCCGCTCCCTCAGCGCTGACCCTCCGACAGTGCCCGAACCCTAAGCGCTGACCCTCCCTCAGTGCCCACTCCCTCAGCACTGACCCTCCGACAGTGCCCGAACCCTCAGTGCTGACCCTCCGACAGTGCCCGCTCCCTCAGCGCTGACCCTCTGACTGTGCCCGCTCCCTCAGCGCTGACCCTCTGACTGTGCCCGCTCCCTCAGCGCTGACCCTCTGACAGTGCCCGCTCCCTCAGCGCTGACCCTCTGACAGTGCCCGCTCCCTCAGCACTGACCCTCCCTCAGTGCCCACTCCCTCAGCACTGACCCTCTGACAGTGCCCGAACCCTCAGCGCTGACCCTCCGACAGTGCCCCGCTCCATCAGCGCTGACCCTCTGACAGTGTCCACTCTCAGCACTGACCCTCCGACAGCAACCCCTCCCTCAGCACTGTCCCTCCAACAGCACCGACCCTCCGGCAGTGCCCGCTTCCGCAGCGCTGACCCTCCGGCAGTGCTTACTCCCTCAGCACTGACCCTCCGATAGTGCCTGCTCCCGCAGCGCTGACTGTCCGACAGTGCCCGCTCCCTCAGCACTGACCCTCTGGCAGTGCCTGCTCCCTCAGCACTGACCCTCCGGCAGTGCCCACTCCCTCAGCGCTGACCCTCCGACAGTGCCCGAACCCTCAGCGCTGACCCTCCGACAGTGCCCGCTCCCTCAGCGCTGACACTCCAACAGTGCCCGCTCCCTGAGCGCTGACACTCCAACAGTGCCCGCTCCCTCAGCGCTGACACTCCGACAGTGCCCGCTCCCTCAGCACTGACCCTCCGGCAGTGCCCGAACCCTCAGCGCTGTCCCTCCGACAGTGTCCCCTCCCTCAGCACTGACCCTCCGACAGTGCCCGCTCCCTCAGCGCTGACCCTCCGACAGTGCCCGCTCCCTCAGCCCTGACCCTCCGACAGTGCCCGCTCCCTCGGCACTGACCCTCCGACAGTGCCCGCTCCCTCAGCGCTGACCCTCCGACAGTGCCCGCTCCCTCAGCACTGACCCTCCGACAGTGCCACCTGGTTACAAAGTAGCCAGCAAAGACATAAAGAGTGAGCTCAGAAGAGCCAGGAGGAGACATAAGAAGTTGTTGCCGGATAGGTTCAGGGTAAACCCTAAGGCTTTCTATAGGTATTTAAGGAATGAAAGAATGACGTGAGTAAGATTAGGCCCAATCAAGGATAGTAGTGGTAAGTTGTGTGTGGAGTCAGAGGAGATGGGGAAGCACTAAATGAATATTTTTCAACAGTATTCACTCTAGAAAACGACAATGTTGTCGAGGAGAATACTGAGATACAGGCTACTAGACTTGGTGGGATTGAGGTTCACAAGGAAGAGGTATTAGAAATCCTACAGAGGGTGAAGATAGATAAGTCTCCTGGGCCAGATGGGATTTATCCTCTGGGAAGCCAGGGAGGAGATTGCCGAGCCTTTGGCATTGATCTTCAACTTGTCATTGTCTACAGGAATAATGCCAGATGACTGGAGGATAACAAATGTGGTTCCCCTGTTCAAGAAGGGGAGTAGAGACAACCCTGGGAATTATAGACCAGTGAGCCTTACCTCAGTTGTTGGTAAAGTGTTGGAAAAGGTTATAAGGGATAGGATTTATAATCATCTAGAAAAGAATAAATTGATTGGGGTAGTTAGCACGGTTTTGTGAAGAGAAAGTCGTGCTTCAAAAACCTTATTGAGTTCTTTGAGAAGGTGACCAGACAGGTAGATGAGAGTAAACCGGTTGATGTGGTGTATATGGATTTCAGCAAGGCGTTCGATAAGGTTCCCCACAATAGACTATTGTACAAAATGCGGAGGAATGGAATTGTGGGAGATATAGCAGTTTGGCTCGGAAATTGGCTCGCTGAAAGAAGACAGAGGGTGGTAGTTGATGGGAAATGTTCATCCTGGAGACCAGTTACTAGTGGTGTACCGCAAGGGTCGGTGTTGGATCCGCTGCTGTTTGTCATTTTTATAAATGACTTGGATGAGGGTGTAGAAGGATGGGTTAGTAAATTTGCAGACGACACTAAGGTCGGTGGAGTTGTGGGTAGTGACGAAGGATGCTGTAGGTTGCAGAGAGACATAGATAAGCTGCAGAGCTGGGGTGAGAAGTGGCAAATGGAGTTTAATGCAGACAAGTGTGAGGTGATGCACTTTGGTAGGAGTAACCGGAAGGCAAAGCACAGGGCTCATGGTAAGATTCTTAGCAGTGTAGATGAGCAGAGAGATCTCGGTGTCCATGTACACAGATCCTTGAAAGTTGCCACCCAGGTTGACAGGGCTGTTAAGAAGGCATACAGTGTTTTAGCTTTTATTAATAGAGGGATCGAGTTCCGGAACCAAGAGGTTATGCTGCAACTGTACAAAACTCTGGTGCGGCCGCACTTGGAGTATTGCGTACAGTTCGGGTCACCGCATTATAAGAAGGATGTGGAAGCTTTGGAAAGGGTGCAGAGGAGATTTACTAGGATGTTGCCTGGTATGGAGGGAAGGTCTTACGAGGAAAGGCTGTGGGACTTGAGGCTGTTTTCGTTTGAGAGAAGAAGGTTGAGAGGTGACTTAATTGAAACATATAAAATAATCAGAGGGTTAGATAGGGTGGATAGGGAGAGCCTTTTTCCTAGGATGTGACGGCGAGCACGAGGTGGCATAGCTTTAAATTGAGAGGTGAAAGATATAGGACAGATGTCAGAGGTAGTTTCTTTACTCAGAGAGTCGTAAGGGAATGGAACGCTTTGCCTACAACGGTAATAGATTCGCCAACTTTACGTACATTTAAGTCATCATTGGATAAGCTTATTGACGTACATGGAATAGTGTCGGTTAGATGGGCTTCAGATTGGTATGACAGGTCAGCACAACATCGAGGGCCGAAGGGCCTGTATTGTGCTGTAATGTTCTATGTTCACCTCCCTCAGCACTGACCCTCTGTCAGTGCCCGCTCCCTCAGCGCTGACCCTCCCACAGTGCCCGCTCCCTCAGTGCTGACCCTCCCACAGTGCCCGCTCCCTCAGTGCTGACCCTTCGACAGTACCCACTTCCTCAGCGCTGACCCTCCTACAATGCCCGCTCCCTCAGCACTGACCCTGTGACAGTTTGATGAGGGGTAGTTAAGCAGCGTTGGGTCAAGGTGTAGAGGGGATGCGGTGGGGGGCAACATCTGGGAGCAGCATATGTTGTAGGTGAGGTCTGAAACCGCAATGTCATGGTTGGCGTGTTTACACAGATAGTTTCTGCAAACAGGGCAATTGGTCAACACCAGAGTTGGTGATCTCCACAACAGCTTTAACCCGTTCTCCAGCGGCTAGGTCCTGGTAAAATTCGGCAACTTCCTCAAACACAGCTGAAAGCAAAGGAGAGCTCTCTTCTACTGGTAAGTAATGGGGAGTGGAAGAGTGTGTGTGTGTTGTGTAAGAGACAGAAAGAGAGACGGAGTATGTGTGTGAGAGAGAGAATGAGTGTGAGTGCATGTGTGAGATAGAGGTTGTATGAGTGCATGTGTATGTATGAGTGTGTGTGTGAGAGTGAGTGTGAGAAAGAGTGAGTGTGTGTGAGAGAGAGGGAGTGTGTGTGAGAGAGAGGGTGTGTGAGAGAGAGAGGGAGTGTGTGAGAGAGAGGAGTGTGTGAGAGAGAGGAGTGTGTGAGAGAGAGAGAGGGAGTGTGTGTGAGAGAGAGAGGGAGTGTGTGAGAGAGAGAGGGAGTGTGTGTGAGAGAGAGAGGGAGTGTGTGTGAGAGAGAGAGGGAGTGTGTGTGTCTGTGAGAGGACAGTGTGTATGTGAGAGAGCGTGTATGTGTGTGGGAGAGAGACAGAGTGCATGTATGAGACTACATGTGAGAGAGGCAGTGTGCAAGTGAAAGAGAATGTCTGTGTGTGTGTGTGTGTGTGTGTGTGCGCGTGTGTGCGCGTGAGAGAGAGAGAGAGTGTGCGTATGTGAGAGAGTAGCTGTGTGGGAGAGAATGTGAGAAAGAGTGTGTGAGGAGTGAGTGTGTGTGAGAGGGAGAGAGTGTATGTCTGTGTGTGTGACAGAGAGTGCGAACGTGTGAGTGCATGAGTGTGTGTGAGAGAGAGGGAGTGTGTGTGAGAGTGTGTGCGTGAGAGAGTGTGTGAGAGTGTGTGTGTGAGAGGGAGAGACTGTATGTCTGTGTGTGTGACAGAGAGTGTGTGTGAGAGAGAGCGAATGTGTGAGAGTGCATGAGTGTGTGTGAGAGTGGGTGCGCATGAGAGTGCCTGTATGACAGAGTGTGAGAAAGTATGTGTGAGAAAGAATGTGTGTACGTGAGGGGGGTAATGTATGTGAGAGAGCGGGGCAAGTATGTGCAAGAAAGTGTGTGTGAGAGAGAGAGAGAGATAGAGTGTGTGTGAGAGAGGCAGTGAGAGTGAGAACGTGTGCGTGTGAAGAGTGTGAGAATGAGTGTGTGAGAGAAAGTGAGTTTGTGTGAGATGGAGAGTGTATATGTGTGAGTGCAGGTGTGTGTGAGAGTGTAAGAAAGTGTGTGAGAGAGAGAGACGGAGTGTGTGTGTGAGAGAGCGAGCGTGCGTGAGAGAGAGCGTGTGAGTGAGAGAATGTGTGAGTGAGAGAGATGGAGTGTGCGTGAGAGAGCGCGCGTGTGTGAGAGAGAGATGGAGTGTGTGTGTGAGTTCATGTGTAAGAGAGATTGTGTGAGAGATTGTGTGCGCATGTGTGAGTGGGTGTGTTTGTGAGAGTGTTAGAAAGAGTGTGTGTGAGAAAGAGTGAGTGTGTGCGCGTGAGAGAGACTGTGCGTGAGACAGGAGGAATGTGTGTGAGATATGGGGGGAGTGCGTGTGAGAGAGAGGAGTGTATGTGAGAGAGGGGGAGTGCGTGTGAAAGAGAGGGTGGAATGTATGTGTGAGAAGG
The DNA here is from genome assembly GCF_030684315.1 of Stegostoma tigrinum. Taxonomy (NCBI): domain Eukaryota; kingdom Metazoa; phylum Chordata; class Chondrichthyes; order Orectolobiformes; family Stegostomatidae; genus Stegostoma; species Stegostoma tigrinum. Next base: position 17,987 of record NW_026728599.1, on the reverse strand, counting down.
GGACTGTGTGAGAGAGGGACAGGGAGTGTATGCGTGAGAGAGGGGTGGTAGTGAGAGAGAGGGGGTGTGTGTGTAAGAGAGTGGGTGTGCGTGTGTAAGAGACAGGGGTTGTGCGTGTCAGAGAGAGGGGGAGTCTATGTGAGAGAGACGGGGGAGTGTATGTGAGAGAAGGGGAGTGTGTGTGAGAGGGATGGAGTGTGTGTGAGAGAGGGGGGAGTGTGTGTGAGAGAGGGGGGAGTGTGTCTGAGAGAGGGGGGAGTGTGTGTGAGAGAGACTGAGTGTATGTGGTGGGGGGGACTGTATGTGTGAGAGAGGGGGGAGTGTGTGTGAGAGAGGGGGGAGTGTGTGTGAGAGAGGGGGGAGTGTGTGTGAGAGAGGGGGGAGTGTGTGTGAGAGAGACTGAGTGTATGTGGTGGGGGGGACTGTATGTGTGAGAGAGGGGGAGTGTGTGTGAGAGAGGGGGGAGTGTGTGTGAGAGAGGGGGGAGTGTGTGTGAGAGGGATGGAGTGTGTGTGAGAGAGGGGGGAGTGTGTGTGAGAGAGGGGGAGTGTGTGTGAGAGAGAGGGGAGTGTGTGTGAGAGAGACTGAGTGTATGTGGTGGGGGGACTGTATGTGTGAGAGAGGGGGAGTGTGTGTGAGAGAGGGGGGAGTGTGTGTGAGAGAGGGGGGAGTGTGTGTGAGAGAGGGGGGAGTGTGTGTGAGAGAGACTGAGTGTATGTGGTGGGGGGGACTGTATGTGTGAGAGAGGGGGAGTGTGTGTGAGAGAGGGGGGAGTGTGTGTGAGAGAGGGGGGAGTGTGTGTGAGAGAGGGGGGAGTGTGTGTGAGAGAGACTGAGTGTATGTGGTGGGGGGGACTGTATGTGTGAGAGAGGGGGAGTGTGTGTGAGAGAGGGGGGAGTGTGTGTGAGAGAGGGGGGAGTGTGTGTGAGAGAGGGGGGAGTGTGTGTGAGAGAGGGGGGAGTGTGTGTGAGAGAGACTGAGTGTATGTGGTGGGGGGACTGTATGTGTGAGAGAGGGGGAGTGTGTGTGAGAGAGGGGGGAGTGTGTGTGAGAGAGGGGGGAGTGTGTGTGAGAGAGGGGGGAGTGTGTGTGAGAGAGGGGGGAGTGTGTGTGAGAGAGACTGAGTGTATGTGGTGGGGGGGACTGTATGTGTGAGAGAGGGGGAGTGTGTGTGAGAGAGGGGGGAGTGTGTGTGAGAGAGGGGGGAGTGTGTGTGAGAGAGGGGGGAGTGTGTGTGAGAGAGACTGAGTGTATGTGGTGGGGGGGACTGTATGTGTGAGAGAGGGGGAGTGTGTGTGAGAGAGGGGGGAGTGTGTGTGAGAGAGGGGGGAGTGTGTGTGAGAGAGGGGGGAGTGTGTGTGAGAGAGGGGGGAGTGTGTGTGAGAGAGACTGAGTGTATGTGGTGGGGGGGACTGTATGCGTGAGAGAGGGGGGAGTGTGTGTGAGAGAGGGGGGAGTGTGTGTGAGAGAGACTGAGTGTATGTGGTGGGGGGGACTGTATGCGTGAGAGAGGGGGGAGTGTGTGTGAGAGAGGGGGGAGTGTGTGTGAGAGAGACTGAGTGTATGTGGTGGGGGGGACTGTATGTGTGAGAGAGGGGGGAGTGTGTGACCGAGAGACAGTGAGTGTATGTGAAAGAGAAGGAGCGTGTGTGACAGAGGCGGAGTGTGTGAAAGAGAGGGGGGAGTGTATGTGTGAGAAGGGGACTGTGAGAGAGGGACAGGGAGTGTATGTGGTGGGAGGGAGTGTATGCGTGAGAGAGGGAGGGTAGTGAGAGAGAGGGGGTGTGTGTGTAAGAGAGTCGGTGTGCGTGTGTAAGAGACAGGGGTTGTGCGTGTCAGAGAGAGCGGGTGTCTACGTGAGAGAAACAGGGGAGTGTATGTGAGAGAAGGGGAGTGTGTGTGAGAGGGATGGAGTGTGTGTGAGAGGGATGGAGTGTGTGTGAGAGAGGGGGGAGTGTGTGTGAGAGAGGGGGGAGTGTGTGTGAGAGAAGGGGAGTGTGTGTGAGAGGGATGGAGTGTGTGTGAGAGAGGGGGGAGTGTGTGTGAGAGAGGGGGGAGTGTGTCTGAGAGAGGGGGGAGTGTGTGTGAGAGAGACTGAGTGTATGTGGTGGGGGGGACTGTATGTGTGAGAGAGGGGGGAGTGTGTGTGAGAGAGGGGGGAGTGTGTGTGAGAGAGGGGGGAGTGTGTGTGAGAGAGACTGAGTGTATGTGGTGGGGGGGACTGTATGCGTGAGAGAGGGGGGAGTGTGTGTGAGAGAGGGGGGAGTGTGTGTGAGAGAGACTGAGTGTTTGTGGTGGGGGGGACTGTATGTGTGAGAGAGGGGGAGTGTGTGACCAAGAGACAGTGAGTGTATGTGAAAGAGAAGGAGCGTGTGTGACAGAGGCGGAGTGTGTGAAAGAGAGGGGGGAGTGTATGTGAGAGAGAGGGAGGGTAGTGAGAGAGGGGGAAATGTGTGTAAGAGACAGTGGGTGTGTGTGTAAGAGAAAGGGGGTGTGCGTGTAAGAGAGAGGGGGAGTGTACGTGAGGGGGGAATGTATGTGAGAGAGGGGTAAGTGTATGTGACGGGGGGGGAGTGTGTGTGAGAGAGAGGTAGTGTGTGTGTGAGGGGGGTGGAGTGTGTGAGATAGAAAGAAGGGTGTGTGAGAGATAAAGGTGTGCGTGTGTGTGAGAGGGTATGTCTGGGAGGGTGCAGGGGATTGAGAGAGAGACAGAGAAGGTGTGTATACTGAGTGTGTATCTGAGTGAGTGTTTGCAGAGTAGGGGAGGAGTCGCTCTGACACACACAGAGCACTGTCCCCCGTGCAGTGGGACCCCCTCACTCCCCAGAGGGTCACTCTTACACACACACACACTCACACAGAGAGACAGACACACACACGGTCTCTCTCTCTCACACACACACAGACACCCGTACACATACACAGTCTCTCTCTCACACACACACACACACACACACACACACACACACACACACACACACACACAGTGTCTCAGACAGACACAGAAACACAAAGTCTCACAAAAACACAGACAGACACACAGAAAGGTACAAACACATACTGACAGACATATTCAGCTTCACACATACACACGTGCACGCACACACACACACATACAGTCTCACAGACAGACACTCACACACAGTCACACACACAGAAACACAGTCTCACACAGACAGAACTACACACAGTCTCACACACACAGTGTCTCACACAGACACAGAAGCACACACAGTCTCACACAGAAATACACACAGACAGGTACACACACATACTGACAGACATATTCAGCCTCACACACAGACACACGTGCACACACAAACACATACAGTCTCACAGACAGACACAATCTCACAGTCACAGTCACACACACAGAAACACAGTCGCACACAGTCAGACATACACACAATCTCACACATACAGTCTCTCACACACACAGACTCGCGTCCACACACAGACTCGCGTCCACACACAGAGACACACACACACAGAGACACACACACACAGAGACACACACACACAGCCAATTTTCTAAAGTCCACTTTCAATGAACTTTGACTCCATGTTGCCATGAAATTGTGTGGACAGAGGAGTCCCTGTTATTTCTGTCAGTGGTGACACGGAGAGGGGGAGAGAGTTTGCAAACAGACGGAGCCTGCCTCCTGGTCAAACAGCCATGAGCAGCGCGCAGGATCCAGCAGGAGGCGGTGGTGAGCAGCAGATTGAGAGACCGAGACTGGTCTCCCTACACGGTGTCGCCATGTCTGAAGCCTTCATCGAGAACTGGGCAGCGGTGGAGAGTTACCAAGCGGATCCACGGGATCTCCTGGTCGTCACCTACCCCAAGTCAGGTGAGGGCTCTTCACCCGCAACTCCCCCCCCAAAACACCCACCCACTCCAACCCACTCCAACACACACCCCACGATACACACACACACCCCATGACACAAACACACGCACCCACCCACTCCGACACACACCCCACGACACAAACACACACACCCACCCACTCCGACACACACCCGACACAAACACACACACCCACCCACTCCGACACACACCCGACACAAACACACGCACCCACCCACTCCGACACACACCCCACGACACAAACACACACACACACCCACTCCGACACACACCCGACACAAACACACACACCCACCCACTCCGACACACACCCCACGACACAAACACACACCCACTCCTGCACACACAGTCCCAACCACACATCCCCTACATACAAACCCACCCCACATCCTCCCACTGACACACCCCTAGACCACCACCTATACTCTCCACTCCACACAATCTCGCGCACACACACACATCCACCCATTACCCACCTCCCCCCACCCTGTCCCCACCTTGCCCCACTCCTACCTCCCCGCCATAGCCCGTCACCCACCTTCCCACATGCACCCCACCCCATCTCCCACCTCCCCCACCCCCAATCATACAGCCCTGACCTTAGGTCCCACACCCTGATGCTGTTACACAGGAGGAACCCATCCATCACCCTCCCACACCCCCTGCACAGGTACAGTACACCATTCAGCCCCTCCACCTCAGGCCTTTCCTAATCCCCCAACCCTACACTGACTCCCCCCCCCAATCTTCTCTGTTCCCTGTGTTTAATCAGATCCATCTCTCTGCATTCTCACCGCTACCCCCCCACCCCCCACCGCTTCGGTCAGGTACCACCTGGGTCCAGGAGATTGTGGACGCCATCCTCCACGACGGGGGCCGTGCGAAATGCGGCCGGGCTCCAATCCACTTAAGGATTCCTTTCCTCGAGTTCAGCTTCAGGGGCCTCTTGCCCTCTGGTGAGAGTCTGACCCTGGGAGGGGGGGGGGTGACGGGATGGAGTTGGTGGGGCAAGTGGATGATGGGACAGAAGGGAGTGGTGATGGACGGGGGGGGGGGGGCAATGGAATGGGATGAGGGTGATGGGACGGGGTAGGGGGTGATGGAATGGGGGAATCAGAGGGCGAAGGAACAGAGAGGATGGGGGAGATGGCGGGACATGGGGGTTGGGGGGGCAACTGGAAAGTGGGTAGAAGGCTGACAGGGCAGGGGTGAGTGGAGCAATGGGAGGGGTGTGCACCGACAGCGGGGGGCAGGGAGTAGAGGGATGATGGAGAGGGGCAATGGCAAGGAGGGTTGGGGCGGCAATGAGAAGGGGGGGTGTGGCGACGATGGGATGGGGTGTGAGCGATGGGACAGGGAGGGGGCGATGGGATGGGGGTGATGGTTCAGTCGGAATGGCAATGGGACAAGGGGTGAGGCGGTGATTGTATGGGGGAGGGGTGATGGGATGGTGATGGTATGGGGGGGAAGGGGCGAATGGACAGGGAAGGGGGCGATGGGACGGGTGAAGGACGATGGGACAGGGAGTCAGGCAGTGATGGGATGGGAGGAAGGGGTGATGGGACAGTAGGGAAGGGGTGATGGGATGGGGTGGGGGTGATGGGACGGGGAGGGCACAATGGGATGGGGGTGGGGGTGATGGGACGGGGAGGGCAATGGGACAGGGGGAGGGGCAATGGAACGGGGGTGGGGCGGTGATGGTATGGGGGGGAAGGGGGCGAATGGGCAGGGGAGGGGGCAATGGGATGGGGTGGGTGCGGGGCAAAAGGACAGGGGAAGTGTGGGGGCAATGGGACGGGGAGAGAGAAGGCGATGGGATGGGGGTGGGGTGGCGATGGGACGTGGGAAGAAGGGCGATGGAATGGACGGGTGGGAGCGATGGGATGGGGGAAGGGGCTGACAGGGGGAGGCAGTGGGAAGAGGGGTGGACCAGCGATGGGATGGTGGGGAGAGGGGCAATGGGATGGGGGGTGCTAAGGGGAAAGGGGACCGTGAAAATGTGAATGAGGGAGTGGAAATGTGAGGGATAGGTGAGGGGGAGGCTGAGGGGAAGAGGGAAGGTAAGGAAGAGCGGGGAGGTGTGAGGGATGGGGAATGTGAGAGGGAGGGGGGAGGTGAGAAGGAGGGGGGAATGTTTGAGGGAGGGGTAATGTGAGAGGGAGGGGGAGGTGAGAGGGAGGGGGAATGTGAGGGAGGGAGGGGGGGAATGTGAGGGAGGGAGGGGGGTAATGTGAGGGAGGGAGGGGGTAATGTGAGGGAGGGAGGGGGGTAATTGGTGAGGGAGGGGGAAATGGGAAAGGGAGAGGGAATGTGAGAGGGAGGGGGAATGTGTGAGGGAGGGGGGAATGTGTGAGGGAGGGGGGAATGTGTGAGGGAGGGGGGAATGTGAGGGTGAGGGGGATGTGTGAGGGAGGGGGAATGTGTTAGGGAGGGTGGAATATGTAAGGGAGGAGGAATGTGAGGAAGAGGAAATGTGTGAGGGAGGGGGAATTGGAAAGGGGGGGATATGTGAGGGAGGGGTGATGTGTGAGGGAGGGGGGAATGTGTGAGGGAGGGGGGAAATGTCTGAGGGAGGGGGGCAATGTGTGAGGGTAGGGGATACTGTGAGGGGGGTAATGTGAGGGGGGTAATGTGAGAGGGAGGGGTATTGTGAGAGGGAATGTGTGAGGGAGGGGTAATGTGAGAGGGAGGGGTAATGTGAGAGGGAGGAGGTAATGTGAGAGGGAGAAGGAATGTGTGAGGGAGAAGGAATGTGTGAGGGAGGGGGAAAGTGTGAGGGAGGGGGAACATGTGAGGGAGGGGGTAATGTGTGAGGGAGGAGGTAATGTGAGACGGAGAGGGAATGTGTGAGGGAGAGGGAATGTGAGAGGGAGGGGTAATGTGAGAGGGAGAGGGAATGTGTGAGGGAGACGGAATGAGTGAGGGAGGGGGAATGTGTGAAGGAGGGGAAATGTGTGAGGGAGGGGGGAATGTGTGAGGGAAGGGGGAATGTGTGAGGGAGGGGTAAATGTGAGGGGGTAAATGTGAGATGGAGGGGTAATGAGGGAGGGTAATGGGAGAGGTAATGTGTGAGGGAGGGGGAATGTGAGAGGGAGGGGGAATGTGAGAGGGAGGGGGTAATGTGTGAGGGAGGGGGTAATGTGTGAGGGAGGGGGGTAATATGTGAGGGAGGGGTAATGTGTGAGAGAGGGGTTAATGTGAGAGGGAGGGGGAATGTGAGAGTGAGGGGGAATGTGTGGGGGGGGTAATGTGAGAGGGAATGTGAGAGGGAGGGGGAATGTGAGAGGGACAGGGAATGTGAGAGGGAGGGGGAATGTGAGAGGGAGGGGGAATGTGAGAGGGAGAGGGAATGTGAGAGGGAGAGGGAATGTGAGAGGGAGGGGTAATGTGTGAGGGAGGGGTAATGTGTGACGGAAGGGTAATGTGTGACGGAAGGGTAATGTGTGACGGAGGGGTAATGTGAGAGGGAGGGGGAATGTGTGGGGGGGGTAATGTGAGAGGGAATGTGTGAGGGAGGGGGAATGTTTGAGGGAGAGGGAATGTGAGAGGGAGGGGGAATGTGAGAGGGAGGGGTAATGTGAGAGGGAGGGTAATGTGTGAGGGAGGGATAATGTGAGAGGGAGGGGTAATGTGTGAGGGAGGGATAATGTGAGAGGGAGGGGTAATGTGTGAGGGAGGGGTAATGTGTGAAGGAGGGGGAATGTGAGAGGGAGGGGTAATGTGTGAGGGAGGGGTAATGTGTGAAGGAGGGGGAATGTGAGAGGGAGGGATAATGTGAGAGGGAGGGGTAATGTGAGAGGGAGGGGTAATGTGAGAGGGAGGGATAATGTGAGAGGGAGGGATAATGTGAGAGGGAGGGGTAATGTGTGAGGGAGGGGTGATGTGAGAGGGAGGGGTGATGTGAGAGGGAGGGGTGATGTGAGAGGGAGGGGTGATGTGTGAGGGAGAGGGAATGTGAGAAGGAGGGGGAATGTGAGAGGGAGGGATAATGTGAGAGGGAGGGGTAATGTGTGAGGGAGAGGGAATGTGAGAAGGAGGGGGAATGTGAGAGGGAGGGATAATGTGAGAGGGAGGGGTAATGTGTGAGGGAGAGGGAATGTGAGAAGGAGGGGGAATGTGAGAGGGAGGGATAATGTGAGAGGGAGGGGTAATGTGTGAGGGAGGGGGAATGGGTGAGGGAGGGGGAATGGGTGAGGGAGGGGGAATGGGTGAGGGAGGGGGAATGTGAGAGGGAGGGGGGAATGTGAGAGGGAGGGGGTAATATGAGAGGGAGGGGTAATGAGGGAGGGGGAGGGAATGTGTGAGGGAAGGGGAATGTGTGAGGGAAGGGGAATGTGAGAGGGAGGGGTGATGTGTGAGGGAGGGGTGATGTGTGAGGGAGGGGTAATGTGAGAGGGAGGGGTGAAATGTGAGGGAGGGGTAATGTGTGAGGGAGGGGTAATGTGAGAGGGAGGGGTAATGTGTGAGGGAGGGGTGATGTGAGAGGGAGGGGTGATGTGAGAGGGAGGGGTGATGTGAGAGGGAGGGGTGATGTGTGAGGGAGGGGTAATGTGGGAGGGAGGGGGAATGTGACAGGGAGGGGTAATGTGAGAGGGAGGGGTGATGTGTGAGGGAGGGGTGATGTGGGAGGGAGGGGTAATGTGGGAGGGAGGGGTAATGTGTGAGGGAGGGGTAATGTGAGAGGGAGGGGTAATGTGAGAGGGAGGGGGAATGTGTGCGGGAGGGGGGAATGTGAGAGGGAGGGGTGAATGTGTGAGGAAAGGGGGAATGTGTGAGGGAAGGGGGAATGTGTGAGGGAGGGGGATGTGTGAGGGAATGTGTTAGGAAGGGTGGAATGTGTAAGGGAGGGGAATGTGAGGAAAGGGAAATGTGTGAGGGAGGGGGGAAATGTGTGAGGGGGGAATGTGTGAGGGAGGGGGAAATGTATGAGGGAGGGGGCAATGTGTGAGGGAGGGGGTAATGTGTGAGGAGGGGGTAATGTGTGAGGAAGGGGTGGTGTGAGAGGGAGGGGGAATGTGTGAGGGAGGGGGAATGTGTGGGGGGGGTAATGTGAGAGGGAATGTGTGAGGGAGGGGGAATGTTTGAGGGACAGGGAACGTGAGAGGGAGGGGTAATGTGAGAGGGAGGGGTAATGTGAGAGCGAGGGGTAATGTGTGAGGGAGAGGGAATGTGAGAGGGAGGGGTAATGTGTGAGGGAGAGGGAATGTGTGAGGGAGAGGGAATGTGTGAGGGAGAGGGAATGTGTGAGGGAGGGGGAATGTGAGAGGGAGGGGGAATGTGTGAGGGAGGGGAATGTGAGAGGAGGGGGAATGTGAGAGGGAGGATTAATCTGAGAAGGAGGGGGAATGGGTGAGGGAGGGGTAAATGTGAGAGGAAGGGGTAATGAGGGAGGGGGAGGGAATGTGTGAGGGAGGGGGAATGTGTGAGGGAGGAATAATGTGAGAGGGAATGTGTGAGGGACGGGGAATGGGTGAGGGAGGGGTAAATGTGAGAGGGAGGGGTAATGAGGGAGGGGGAGGGAATGTGTGAGGGAGGGGGAATGTGTGAGGGAGGGGAATGTTTGAGGGAGGGGGAATGTGAGAGGGAGGGGGAATGTGAGAGGGAGGGGGTAATGTGTGAAGGAGGGGGAATGTGTGAGGGAGGGGGAATGTTTGAGGGAGGGGGAATGTGTGAGGAGGGGGTAATGTGTGAGGAGGGGGAATGTTTGAGGGAGGGGGGAATGTGTGAGGGAGGGGGTAATGTGTGAGGGAGGGGTAATGTGTGAGGGAGGGGGAATGTGTGAGGGAGGGGTAATGTGAGAGGGAGGGGGAATGTGAGAGGAGGGGGAATGTGTGAGGGAGGGGTAATGTGTGAGGGAGGGGTAATGTGAGGGGGGGGCTGATGTGAGAGGGAGGCGTGATGTGAAAGGGAGGGGTGATGTGAAACGGAGGGGGTAATGTGTGAGGGAGGGGGTAATATGAGAGGGAGGGGGAATGTGAGAGGGAGGGGGAATGTGAGAGGGAGGGGTGATGTGTGAGGGAGGGGTGATGTGTGAGGGAGGGTTAATGTGAGAGGGAGGGGTGATGTGAGAGGGAGGGGTAATGTGTGAGGGAGGGGTAATGTGAGAGGGAGGGGTGATGTGTGAGGGAGGGGCGATGTGTGAGGGAGGGGTGATGTGTGAGGGAGGGGTGATGTGTGAGGGAGGGTGATGTGTGAGGGAGGGGTAATGTGAGAGGGAGGGGTGATGTGAGAGGGAGGGGTGATGTGTGAGGGAGGGGTGATGTGAGAGGGAGGGGGAATGTGAGAGGGAGGGGGGAATGTGTGATGGAAGGGGGAATGTGTGAGGGAGGGGGGAATGTGTGATGGAAGGGGGAATGTGTGAGGGAGGGGGGAATGTATGGGGGAGGGGGGAATGTGAGAGGGAGGGGTGATGTGTGAGGGAGGGGTGATGTGTGAGGGAGGGGGAATGTGAGAGGGAGGGGGAATGTGTGAGGGAGGGGGGAATGTGAGAGGGAGGGGAATGTGAGAGGGAGGGGTGAATGTGTGAGGGAGGGGGAATGTGAGGGTGAGGGGGATGTGTGAGGGAAGGGGGAATATGTGAGGGAGGGGGGGATGTGAGGAAAGGGAAATGTGTGAGGGAGGGGGGAATGTGTGAGGGGGGAATGTGTGAGGAGGGGGGCAATGTGTGAGGGAGGGGGTAATGTGTGAGGGAGGGGTGGTGTGAGAGGGACAGGCAATGTGTGAGGGAGGGGTAATGTGAGAGGGAGGGGGAATGTGTGGGGGGGGTAATGTGAGAGGGAGTGTGTGAGGGAGGGGGAATGTTTGAGGGAGAGGGAATGTGAGAGGGAGGGGTAATGTGAGAGGGAGAGGGAATGTGTGAGGGAGAGGGAATGTGTGAGGGAGAGGGAATGTGTGAGGGAGGGGGAATGTGTGAGGGAGAGGGTAATGTGTGAGGGAGAGGGTAATGTGTGAGGGAGGGGTAATGTGTGAGGGAGGGGGAATGTGAGGGAGGGGTGGTGTGAGGGAGGGGTGATGTGAGACGGAGGGTGATGTGAAAGGGAGGGGTGATGTGAAAGGGAGGGGTGATGTGAAAGGGAGGGGGTAATGTGTGAGGGTGGGGTAATATGAGAGGGAGGGGGAATGTGCGAGGGAGGGGGAATGTGTGAGGGAGGGGTAATGTGAGAGGGAGGGTTAATGTGTGAGGGAGGGGGTAATGTGAGGGAGGGGGAATGTGAGAGGGAGGGGGAATGTGAGAGGGAGGGGTGATGTGTGAGGGAGGGGCGATGTGTGAGGGAGGGGCGATGTGAGAGGGAGGGGTGATGTGTGAGGGAGGGGTGATGTGAGAGGGAGAGGGAATGTGTGTGGGAGGGTAATGTGAGAGGGAGGGGTGATGTGAGAGGGAGAGGGAATGTGTGTGGGAGGGGTAATGTGAGAGGGAGGGGTGATGTGAGAGGGAGAGGGAATGTGTGAGGGAAGGGGGGAATGTGAGGAAAGGGAAATGTGTGAGGGAGGGGGGAATGTGTGAGGGGGGAATGTGTGAGGGAGGGGAAATGTATGAGGGAGGGGGGCAATGTGTGAGGGAGGGGGTAATGTGTGAGGGAGGGGTGGTGTGAGAGGGAGGGGTGATGTGAGAGGGAGGGGTGATGTGAGAGGGAGGGGTGATGTGAGAGGGAGGGGGGTAATGTGAGAGGGAGGGGGGTAATGTGAGAGGGAGGGGTGATGTGAGAGGGAGGGGGGTAATGTGAGAGGGAGGGGGAATGTGAGAGGGAGGGGAATGTGAGAGGGAGGGGGGTAATCTGAGAGGGAGGGGAATGTGTGAGGGAGGGGAATGTGAGAGGGAGGGGAATGTGTGTGGGAGGGGGGTAATGTGAGAGGGAGGTGTGATGTGAGAGGGAGGGGGGTAATGTGAGAGGGAGGGGAATGTGAGAGGGAGGGGGGTAATCTGAGAGGGAGGGGAATGTGTGAGGGAGGGGGAATGTGAGAGGGAGGGGGGTAATCTGAGAGGGAGGGGAATGTGAGAGGGAGGGGGGTAATGTGAGAGGGAGGGGGGTAATGTGAGAGGGAGGGGAATGTGAGAGGGAGGGGGAATGTGAGAGGGAGGGGAATGTGTGAGGGAGGGGAATGTGAGAGGGAGGGGAATGTGTGAGGGAGGGGGGTAATGTGAGAGGGAGGTGTGATGTGAGAGGGAGGGGGGTAATGTGAGAGGGAGGGGGAATGTGAGAGGGAGGGGGGTAATCTGAGAGGGAGGGGAATGTGTGAGGGAGGGGAATGTGAGAGGGAGGGAAATGTGTGAGGGAGGGGGTAATGTGAGAGGGAGGTGTGATGTGAGAGGGAGGGGGGTAATGTGAGACGGAGGTGTGATGTGAGAGGGAGGGGGTAATGTGAGAGGGAGGGGGAATGTGAGAGGAAGGGGGGTAATCTGAGAGGGAGGGGAATGTGTGAGGGTGGGGGGTAATGTGAGAGGGAGCGGAATGTGTGAGGGAGGGGGGTAATGTGAGAGGGAGGGGTAATGTGAGAGGGAGGGGGGTAATGTGAGAGGGAGGGGTGATGTGAGAGGGAGGGGGGTAATGTGAGAGGGAGGGGGGTAATCTGAGAGGGAGGGGAATGTGTGAGGGAGGGGGGTAATGTGAGAGGGAGGGGTAATGTGAGAGGGAGGGGAATGTGTGAGGGAGGGGAATGTGTGAGGGAGGGGGTAATGTGAGAGGGAGGGGTGATGTGAGAGGGAGGGGGGGTAATGTGAGAGGGAGGGGGAATGTGAGAGGGAGGGGGGTAATCTGAGAGGGAGGGGAATGTGTGAGGGAGGGGGGTAATGTGAGAGGGAGGGGGGTAATGTGAGAGGTGAGTAGGGGAAAGGAGAAGGAGGAATGTGAAAGTTCGGCGAGGGGCAACGTGAGGAGGGGAATGTAAGGGGAGGGATTGTGAGTGGAGGGGAATGTGATAGGAGAGGGAGGGGGTAATGTGAGGAAGAGGGGAGAGGGATGTTGAGGGGAGAGGGAGGGGAGGGTGAAGGGGTCTGTGAGTGGAGAGGGAGGGCAGGATGAGGGGAGGCTGAGGGAAAGGTGAGTGGAGAAGAATGTGAGGGGAAAGGGAAGGGGAGGATGAGGGGGAGGTTGAGAGGGTGAGGTCATGGGGTGGGTAAAAGGAGGAGGGCGGGGGAATAGGGCTGCGAACCACCCCGGGGGGGGGGGGTCAGACCCTAACATTGTGTGTTCCTCTGTATTCACCCCGTCCCCTTCCTACCTGCCCATCCACCCCCACCCCCGACCTGCATTCCGCTGTATTACCCCCCCCCTCCCTCAGGGATAGACAGCCTGGCTGAGATGACCTCCCCGAAGGTGATAAAAACACATCTTCCCTTCCAGCTGGTTCCCAAATCCTTCCTCGAGCAGAACTGCAAGGTACACAGTCAGGCTGGGGGTCTGTGTGTCAGTGTGCACGTTTGCATGTGTGTGTTTACACGTATGTGTCTGTGTGCACGTTTCCATCTGTGTGTGTACACGTATGTGTCTGTGTGCACGTTTGCATCTGTGTGTTTACACGTATGTGTCTGTGTGAATGTTTCCATCTGTGTGTGTGCATGCATGTGTCTGTGTGCACGTTTGCATGTGTGTGTGTACACGTATGTGTCTGTGTGAATGTTTCCATCTGTGTGTGTGTGTGTACACGTATGTGTCTGTGTGAATGTTTCCATCTGTGTGTGTACACGTATGCATCTGTGGGTGTGTACACATATGCATCTGTGTGTCTGTGTGCACGTATGCATCTATGTGTGCATTTTTGTGTGTCTGTGTGCATCTGTGTGTGTGTCTTGTGTGTGTCTGTGTGCATGTGTGTGCATTTTTGTGTGTGTCTGTGTGCATCTGTGTGTGTGTCTTGTGTGTGTCTGTGTGTATCTGTGTGTGTGTGTCTTGTGTGTGTCTGTGTGCATCTTGTGTGTGTCTGTGTGTATCTCTGTGTGTGTGTCTTGTGTGTGTCTGTGTGTATCTCTGTGTGTGTGTCTTGTGTGTGTCTGTGTGTGCACATATGCGTATGTGAGTTCCTCATTTTGGCGGTAGCGATCATAACTCTGTTACTTTTACAATAGTCATGGAAAACTATCGGTACATACTGCAGGGTAAGGTTTATAACTGGGGGAAGGGTAATTACAATTCTGTTAGGCAAGAACTGGGTGAGGTAAACTGGGAACCGATGCTGGCAGGGAAGAGCACGATAGAAATGTGGAGATTGTTTAAGGAATGCATACTGCGTGTGCTCGATATGTTTGTCTCCAGCAGGCAGGGAAGATGTGGTCGAGTGAGGGAGCTTTGGTTCCAAGAGAGAATTGGAACAACTAGTTAAAAGGAAGAAGGAGGCTTATGTAAGGTTTAGGAAACAAGGATTGGAAAAGACTCCAGAGGGATACAAGTTATCCAGGAAGGAGCTGAAGAAAGGGCTTAGGACAGCTATAAGGGGTCATGAGGAAACTCTGCAGACAGGATCAAGGAAAACTCCGAGGCTTTTTACACATACGTGAGGAATAAGAGAATGACCAGAGAAAGGGTGGGGCCGATCAAGGATTGTAAAAGGGAATTTGTGCACAGAGCCTAAAGAGATAGCAGAGGTCCTGAATGAATACTTTTCTTTGGTATTCACAGCCGAGAGGGACCTAGTTGTAGGGGAGGACAGTGTGAAACAGGCTGGTCAGCTAGAGGAGGTCGATGTTAGTGAGGAGGATGTACTAGGAATTTTGAGCAACTTGAAGATAGATAAGTCCCCCAGGCCTGATGGGATTTATCCAAGGATTCAAATGGGAAGCGAGGGAAGAGATTGAGGGCCTTTGGCGATGATCTTTTCACCCTCACTGTCAGTGGGTACAGTGTCGGAAGATTAGAGAGAGGCAAACGTCATTCCCTTGTTCAAAAAAGGGGATAGGGATAACCCTGGAAATTACAGGCCAGTTAGTTTCACATCAGTGTTGGGCAAACTCTTGGAAAGGGCTCTGTCAGACAGGATTCACGATCATGCGGAGGAAGGCAGAGCAATGGATGTGGTGTACATGGATTTAAGTGAGGCGTTTGATAAGATTCCCCATGGTAGGCTCATGCAGAAGGTAAGGAGGCATGGGATAGGGGGAAATGTGGCAGATTGGGTTCAGAATTGGCTGACCCACAGAAAACAAAGGGTGGAAGTGGACTGAAAACATTCAACACGGTGCTCAGTTACGAGTGGTGTAACACAAGGATCTGTTCTGGGTCCTCTTCTATTTGTGATTTTTGTAAATGATTTGGATGAAGGAGCGGACGGGTGGATTAGGAAGTTCGCGGGCGATACGAAGGTGGGTCGCGTTGTGGATAGGGCGGAGGGCCGTTCTAGGTTACAAAGGGACATTGATAGGATGCAGAGCTGGTCTGAGAAGTGGGAGATGGAGTTTAACCCTGAAAAGTGTGAGGTGATTCATTTCAGAAGGACAAACTTGAAAGCAGAATACAGGGTTAACGGAAAGTTTCTTGGCAATGTGGAGGAGCAGGGGATCTTGGGGTTCATGTCCACAGTTCCCTGAAAGCTGCCACCCAGGTGGATAGAGTTGATAAGAAGGCGTACAGTGTGTTAGATTTCATTAATAGAGGGATTGAGTTCAAGAGCCGTGAAGTTATGCTCCAGCTATACAAAAGCCTGGTTCGGCCACATCTGGAGTATTGTGTCCAGTTCTGCTCGCCTCATTACTGGAAAGATGCGGAAGCGTTGGAAAAGGTGCAGAGGAGATTTACCGGGATGTTCCCTGGAACGGAGGGAGGGTCTTACCAGGAAAGGTTGAGAGAGCTAGGGCTTTTCTCTTTAGAACGACGAAGGATGAGAGGTGACTTGATAGAGGTGTGCAAAGTGATCATAGGTATACATAGAGTGAACAGCCAGAGACTTTTCCCTAGGGTGGGGGTAGCTATTATTAGGGGGTGTGGTTTTAAAGTGAGTGGAGGTAGATACAGGAGAGACATCTGAGGTAGGTTCTTTACTCAGAGAGTGGTTGGGGCGTGGAATGCATTGCTGGAGAGGGGAGTGGAGTCGGCCTCATTAGGGGCACCGAAGCGGCTACTAGATAGGCATAAGGATGGTAGGATAAGGTAGGGGTGGAGGTTAGATAGACCTTAGGATTAGGGTAAAAGTTCGGTGCAGGGCCTGTATTGCTCTATGTCTGTGTGTGTGTGGGAATGTGTGTGTGTGGGAATGTGTGTGCATCTGTGCGTGTGGGTGAGAATGTGTGTCTGTGTGGGAGTGTGTGTGTGAGTGGGATTGTGCGTATATGCATGTGTGTGAGAGTGAGAGTGTGTGTGTCAGGTTGTGTGTGTGAGAGTGTGTGTGTGTGCAAATGTGTGGGAGTGTGTCCGTTAGTGTGTGTGAGTAGGAGTGTGTGTGCGTGTGTGTGCACAAGTGCATGCGAGTGTGTGTGCAGTGGGTTTTGTAGACAGTACACACTGCTGCGGTTGTGTTGGGAGGGAGGGAGTGTTGGAGGGGTTGGTGTCTGGTGGGAGGGGGTGGTGCTGTTTTGCCCCTGGACAGTGAAGAGCTTCCCAAGTGCTGTCGCAGCTGTTCAGGGCAAGTGGGGAGTGTTTCCTCCCGCTCCTGCCCGTGTCAATAGTGGGACAGGCTTTAGCGGTGGGGGGGGCAGTCAGGACGGGAGTTACTCGCTGCAGGATTCCCAGCCTCTGACCCACTCCTGTAGCTGCAGGATTGATACGGTGCAGCTCTGGTTCAGTCTGGAGTCAATGCCAGTTGGACGGTGGGTTTTGTAGCAGGGACACACAACCTGACACCCTATACCCTCTCCACCAACATCCCCCCAACCCTATCTCCTCAGATAATCTACTGCGCCCGAAATGCCAAGGACAATCTCGTCTCTTACTTCCACTTTGAACGAATGACCAAGATCCAACCGGAACCAGGCAGTTGGGAGGAATATTTCCAGAAGTATCTCCAGGGAAATGGTAGGTACAGAGAGTGAATTCAGGTTCAGAGAGATTGAACGGGAAGAACCCACTCAGTAATGTTTGTGTTTGTGTTTGAGAGTGTGTGAGAGAGAGCATATGTGTGTGTCTTAGAGTGTGTGTGAGTGTGACAGGGCGTGTGTTACTCTCCCCTCTGTCTCTCTGTACCCTCTTTGTTTGTATCTGTCCCCATTTTTCTTTCTCTCTCTACCCCCTCCCTCTCTCCCTGCCCCCACACACTACCCCTCCATCTCTGTATCTATCACCCTCCCTCACTCTCTCCATCTCTCTCTCCATCCCTCCCTCTGTCTTTCGATCTCTTCCCCGTCCCTCACTCTCGCCCTGTCTGTCTCACCATCAGTCTCTCTCCACCTCTGTCTTTCCTCTCCCCGCCCCCTTCGCATTCTCCCCTGCATCCGTCTCCCCTCCTCCCTTCCCCCTTCGCATTCTCCCCTCCCCGCTCTCCCCGTGCCCCCCTGTAACACTGCCCATTGAAGACAGCCTTTTGAACCATCAAGAAGCGAAGGGTTACAGTGACAGGGTGGGTAATTGGAGCCGAGTGCAGAAAGAGATCAGCCACCATCTTATTGAATGATGGAGTAGGGTCGATGGGTAAATGGCCCACTCCTGCCCGAATTCCTCATGTTCTGACATTCCTACCCTCATGTCTTGCAGTGGCCTATGGCCTTTGGCATGACCATGTGAAAGGCTGGTGGCAGGTCAAGGATGAACACCCCATTCTCTACATTTTCTACGAAGACATCCAAGAGGTTCCATAAGCAATGCTGTCACACATGGGCCATCTCAATGCAGGGAGTTCCAGTCCACGTGGTGGACACAGAGAAATGGGAGAGTGAGGGGTTAGACTGGGTGGGATATTAGAGGGAGTGGGGAGTGAGGGGGCAGAGTGGAATTAGACTGGGTGGGATATTAGAGGGTGCGGGGTGTGAGGGGGAAGAGTGGGAAAAGACTGGGTGGGTGCAGGGAGTGAGGGGCATGAGGGGGATTAGACTGGGTGGGATATTAGAGGGTGTGGGGTGGGAGGGGGTAGAGTGGGATTAGACTGGGTGGGATATTAGAGGGTGCGGGGTGTGAGGGTCGGGCAGATTGGGAATAGACTGGGTGGGATATTAGAGGGTGCGGGGTGTGAGGGGGCAGAGTGGGATTAGACTGGGTGG
>NW_026728598.1:20000-27500 GCF_030684315.1 Stegostoma tigrinum | reverse complement strand
CGAGTGTTAATCGCCCAGGTGTGTCGAACTTAAAATGGGCGGATTATCGAGTGTTTAATCGCCCGAGTGTCGAACTTAAAATGGGCGGATTATCGAGTGTTTAATCGCCCGAGTGTCGAACTTAAAATGGGCGGATTATCGAGTGTTTAATCGCCCGAGTGTCGAATGTCACGGCCAACATGTTCACAATTCGACAAAGCGTTCGAAAGTTCGACTATTAGCGTTCAAAAGTTCGACTGTTAGCGTTCAAAAGTTCGACAAAGTGTTCGCATGTTCGACAAAGTGTTCAAAATTCGACAAAGTGTTCGAAATTCGACAAAGTGTTCAAAATTCGACAAAGTGTTCAAAATTCGACAAAGTGTTCAAAATTCGACAAAGTGTTCAAAATCCGACCTCCGAGAGCTCTTTGGCATGCACACGAGTTCCAAATTGCCGCCCACCGTCTTTGGAACCGTTCCTCGGGCCTGTCTCAAAGTGGTCCCGAGCCGCCATTTTGTTCTAAAAAACGTGTTCCCGAAAATCTCCGGGTACCCCGCCAACCCCCCCGGCCGAAAATGACGAGTTGCACTTTGGGGGCGAATTTGAAATTTCAGTCCGACGATGAGGCACCGAAAGCCCGCAAACGGTACTCGGATCGTCCCCCTTGCCGACTTCCGTGATTTTTCAAAGTTAAAGTTTTCGGGCTGCGGACACTTTATTGCAACGGGGCAAGGCGCCGGGGCGAATTCCCACCCCTCCAGCGGGGCCCTGGAACTCCAACCCGGCGTGGATTTTCGGATTTTTCCCCTTCCCCACCGACTTTCCTCCGCTGACACTTAGAATTTTTTTTGACACTTAGAATTTTTTTTGACACTTAGAATTTTTTTGACACTTAGAATTTTTTTTGACACTTAGAATTTTTTTTGACACTTAGAATTTTTTTTGACACTTAGAATTTTTTTGACACTTAGAATTTTTTTGACACTTAGAATTTTTTTGACACTTAGAATTTTTTTTGACACTTAGAATTTTTTTGACACTTAGAATTTTTTTTGACACTTAGAATTTTTTTGACACTTAGAATTTTTTTTGACACTTAGAATTTTTTTTGACACTTAGAATTTTTTTTGACACTTAGAATTTTTTTGACACTTAGAATTTTTTTTGACACTTAGAATTTTTTTCTAAGTTTTTCCTTCTGGTTACTGACTTCCCTCGTCGGGCACGGGGATTTTCGACTTCCTCCTCCCGACCGAGGGGCCTCATTTTCGGGCATTTTCCTCAGATTTCCAAGCATTTTTAGACACTTTTCCCGACTTTTCCTGCTTACTGATTTCACACTTTTGGCCATTTTTATGCATTTTCCCGACTTTTCCTGCTTACTGATTTCACACTTTTGGCCATTTTTATGCATTTTCCCGACTTTTCCTGCTTACTGATTTCACACTTTTGGCCATTTTTAAGCATTTTCCTGGTTACTGATTTCACGCTTTTGGACATTTTCGGAGGTTCTGACGGCTTTTTCGCCTTACTGCTTCGGACATTTCGGGCACTTGGCTGACTTTTCCCGCTTACTCCTTCCGGGCTTTTACTCATTTTCGGAGGTTCTGACGGCTTTTTCGCCTTACTGCTTCGGACATTTCGGGCACTTGGCTGACTT
This sequence comes from Stegostoma tigrinum, assembly GCF_030684315.1. Classification (NCBI taxonomy): domain Eukaryota; kingdom Metazoa; phylum Chordata; class Chondrichthyes; order Orectolobiformes; family Stegostomatidae; genus Stegostoma; species Stegostoma tigrinum. The sequence continues at coordinate 25,861 of NW_026728598.1, read as the reverse complement.
TTCCCGCTTACTCCTTCCGGGCTTTTACTCATTTTCGGAGGTTCTGACGGCTTTTTCGCCTTACTGCTTCGGACATTTCGGGCACTTGGCTGACTTTTCCCGCTTACTCCTTCCGGGCTTTTACTCATTTTCGGAGGTTCTGACGGCTTTTTCGCCTTACTGCTTCGGACATTTCGGGCACTTGGCTGACTTTTCCCGCTTACTCCTTCCGGGCTTTTACTCATTTTCGGAGGTTCTGACGGCTTTTTCGCCTTACTGCTTCGGACATTTCGGGCACTTGGCTGACTTTTCCCGCTTACTCCTTCCGGGCTTTTACTCATTTTCGGAGGTTCCGACGGCTTTTTCGCCTTACTGCTTCGGACATTTCGGGCACTTTGCTGACTTCTCCACCTTACTCCTTCCGGGCTTTTACTCATTTTCGGAGGTTCCGACGGCTTTTTCGCCTTACTGCTTCGGGCACTTTGCTGACCTTTTCCCGCTTACCCCTTTCAAGGTTTTGGACGTCTCCGGTCGGGTCCGCGCCCCTCGCCCGGGCCGGAACGCCTCCCCGCCGGCCGAGTTCCTCGGGGTCGCCCCCTCGCCCGGGAAAAACCGCTCCCCGCCGTCCCACAGCACTCCGACTCGGCCAGGCAGCCTCACGGGCACAGCGACTCCTGCCCACCTCGGGAACCGACGCCCCGCTCGGGCTCAGGCTCCGAAAAACCACCACAGCGGGGCAGCTACCCTCAATGCAGCCGAAATTCAAATTCCTCCCCTTCGAGAGGCGCGCCTCACCCGGCCACGGCCTCGGAACTGCTCCCCTTCCTCGGGATCGGCCCCTCGCCCGGGAAAACCCGCTCCCCGCCGTCCCACAGCACTCCGACTCGGCCAGGCAGCCTCACGGGCACAGCGACTCCTGCCCACCTCGGGAACCGACGCCCCGCTCGGGCTCAGGCTCCAAAAACCCACAACAGCGGGCAGCTACCCTCAATGCAGCCGAAATTCAAATCCCTCCCCTTCGAGAGGCGCGCCTCACCCGGCCACGGCCTCCAAATCGCTCCCCTTAGGCGAAAATTAAGCCCCCGTGGCCGATAATACCCCTCCTTGATCGTGCACAAGGGCAGCTCCAAGTTGAACGGGCTCAGGCTCCAAAAACCCACAACAGCGGGCAGCTACCCTCAATGCAGCCGAAATTCAAATCCCTCCCCTTCGAGAGGCGCGCCTCACCCGGCCACGGCCTCCAAATCGCTCCCCTTAGGCGAAAATTAAGCCCCCGTGGCCGATAATACCCCTCCTTGATCGTGCACAAGGGCAGCTCCAAGTTGAACGGGCTCAGGCTCCAAAAACCCACAACAGCGGGCAGCTACCCTCAATGCAGCCGAAATTCAAATCCCTCCCCTTCGAAAGGCGCGCCTCACCCGGCCACGGCCTCCAAATCGCTCCCCTTAGGCGAAAATTAAGCCCCCGTGGCCGATAATACCCCTCCTTGATCGTGCACAAGGGCAGCTCCAAGTTGAACGGGCTCAGGCTCCAAAAACCCACAACAGCGGGCAGCTACCCTCAATGCAGCCGAAATTCAAATCCCTCCCCTTCGAAAGGCGCGCCTCACCCGGCCACGGCCTCCAAATCGCTCCCCTTAGGCGAAAATTAAGCCCCCGTGGCGGATAATACCCCTCCTTGATCGTGCACAAGGGCAGCTCCAAGTTGAACGGAGAAGTCAGTAACCAACCAAAAATAAGCTTGGTTACTGATTTCTCCCGTTGGTTACTGACTTCTCCCTTTGGTTACTGATTTCTCCCGTTGGTTACTCATTTCTCTTGTTGGTTACTGATTTCTCCCGTTGGTTACTGACTTCTCCCTTTGGTTACTGATTTCTCCCGTTGGTTACTGACTTCTCCCGTTGGTTACTCATTTCTCCCGTTGGTTACTCATTTCTCCCGTTGGTTACTCATTTCTCCTGTTGGTTACTGATTTCTTGGTTACTCATTTCTCTTCTTGGTTACTCATTTCTCCTGTTGGTTACTGATTTCTTGGTTACTCATTTCTCTTCTTGGTTACTCATTTCCCTTTCTGACACTTAGAATTTTTTTTGACACTTAGAATTCTTTTTGACACTTAGAATTTTTTTTGACACTTAGAATTTTTTTTGACACTTAGAATTTTTTTTGACACTTAGAATTTTTTTGACACTTAGAATTTTTTTTGACACTTAGAATTTTTTTTGACACTTAGAATTTTTTTTGACACTTAGAATTTTTTTTGACACTTAGAATTTTTTTGACACTTAGAATTTTTTTTGACACTTAGAATTTTTTTTGACACTTAGAATTTTTTTTGACACTTAGAATTTTTTTTGACACTTAGAATTTTTTTTGACACTTAGAATTTTTTTTGACACTTAGAATTCTTTTTGACACTTAGAATTTTTTTTGACACTTAGAATTTTTTTGACACTTAGAATTTTTTTGACACTTAGAATTCTTTTTGACACTTAGAATTTTTTTTGACACTTAGAATTTTTTTTGACACTTAGAATTTTTTTTGACACTTAGAATTTTTTTCTAAGTTTTTCCTTCTGGTTACTGACTTCCCTCGTCGGGCACGGGGATTTTCGACTTCCTCCTCCCGACCGAGGGGCCTCATTTTCGGGCATTTTCCTCAGATTTCCAAGCATTTTTAGACACTTTTCCCGACTTTTCCTGCTTACTGATTTCACACTTTTGGCCATTTTTATGCATTTTCCTGGTTACTGATTTCACGCTTTTGGACATTTTCGGAGGTTCCGACGGCTTTTTCGCCTTACTGCTTCGGGCACTTTGCTGACCTTTTCCCGCTTACCCCTTTCAAGGTTTTGGACGTCTCCGGTCGGGTCCGCGCCCCTCGCCCGGGCCGGAACGCCTCCCCGCCGGCCGAGTTCCTCGGGGTCGCCCCCTCGCCCGGGAAAAACCGCTCCCCGCCGTCCCACAGCACTCCGACTCGGCCAGGCAGCCTCACGGGCACAGCGACTCCTGCCCACCTCGGGAACCGACGCCCCGCTCGGGCTCAGGCTCCGAAAAACCACCACAGCGGGGCAGCTACCCTCAATGCAGCCGAAATTCAAATTCCTCCCCTTCGAGAGGCGCGCCTCACCCGGCCACGGCCTCGGAACTGCTCCCCTTCCTCGGGATCGGCCCCTCGCCCGGGAAAACCCGCTCCCCGCCGTCCCACAGCACTCCGACTCGGCCAGGCAGCCTCACGGGCACAGCGACTCCTGCCCACCTCGGGAACCGACGCCCCGCTCGGGCTCAGGCTCCAAAAACCCACAACAGCGGGCAGCTACCCTCAATGCAGCCGAAATTCAAATCCCTCCCCTTCGAGAGGCGCGCCTCACCCGGCCACGGCCTCCAAATCGCTCCCCTTAGGCGAAAATTAAGCCCCCGTGGCCGATAATACCCCTCCTTGATCGTGCACAAGGGCAGCTCCAAGTTGAACGGGCTCAGGCTCCAAAAACCCACAACAGCGGGCAGCTACCCTCAATGCAGCCGAAATTCAAATCCCTCCCCTTCGAGAGGCGCGCCTCACCCGGCCACGGCCTCCAAATCGCTCCCCTTAGGCGAAAATTAAGCCCCCGTGGCCGATAATACCCCTCCTTGATCGTGCACAAGGGCAGCTCCAAGTTGAACGGGCTCAGGCTCCAAAAACCCACAACAGCGGGCAGCTACCCTCAATGCAGCCGAAATTCAAATCCCTCCCCTTCGAAAGGCGCGCCTCACCCGGCCACGGCCTCCAAATCGCTCCCCTTAGGCGAAAATTAAGCCCCCGTGGCCGATAATACCCCTCCTTGATCGTGCACAAGGGCAGCTCCAAGTTGAACGGGCTCAGGCTCCAAAAACCCACAACAGCGGGCAGCTACCCTCAATGCAGCCGAAATTCAAATCCCTCCCCTTCGAAAGGCGCGCCTCACCCGGCCACGGCCTCCAAATCGCTCCCCTTAGGCGAAAATTAAGCCCCCGTGGCGGATAATACCCCTCCTTGATCGTGCACAAGGGCAGCTCCAAGTTGAACGGAGAAGTCAGTAACCAACCAAAAATAAGCTTGGTTACTGATTTCTCCCGTTGGTTACTGACTTCTCCCTTTGGTTACTGATTTCTCCCGTTGGTTACTCATTTCTCTTGTTGGTTACTGATTTCTCCCGTTGGTTACTGACTTCTCCCTTTGGTTACTGATTTCTCCCGTTGGTTACTGACTTCTCCCGTTGGTTACTCATTTCTCCCGTTGGTTACTCATTTCTCCCGTTGGTTACTCATTTCTCCTGTTGGTTACTGATTTCTTGGTTACTCATTTCTCTTCTTGGTTACTCATTTCTCCTGTTGGTTACTGATTTCTTGGTTACTCATTTCTCTTCTTGGTTACTCATTTCCCTTTCTGACACTTAGAATTTTTTTTGACACTTAGAATTCTTTTTGACACTTAGAATTTTTTTTGACACTTAGAATTTTTTTTGACACTTAGAATTTTTTTTGACACTTAGAATTTTTTTGACACTTAGAATTTTTTTTGACACTTAGAATTTTTTTTGACACTTAGAATTTTTTTTGACACTTAGAATTTTTTTTGACACTTAGAATTTTTTTGACACTTAGAATTTTTTTTGACACTTAGAATTTTTTTTGACACTTAGAATTTTTTTTGACACTTAGAATTTTTTTTGACACTTAGAATTTTTTTTGACACTTAGAATTTTTTTTGACACTTAGAATTCTTTTTGACACTTAGAATTTTTTTTGACACTTAGAATTTTTTTGACACTTAGAATTTTTTTGACACTTAGAATTCTTTTTGACACTTAGAATTTTTTTTGACACTTAGAATTTTTTTTGACACTTAGAATTTTTTTTGACACTTAGAATTTTTTTCTAAGTTTTTCCTTCTGGTTACTGACTTCCCTCGTCGGGCACGGGGATTTTCGACTTCCTCCTCCCGACCGAGGGGCCTCATTTTCGGGCATTTTCCTCAGATTTCCAAGCATTTTTAGACACTTTTCCCGACTTTTCCTGCTTACTGATTTCACACTTTTGGCCATTTTTATGCATTTTCCTGGTTACTGATTTCACGCTTTTGGACATTTTCGGAGGTTCCGACGGCTTTTTCGCCTTACTGCTTCGGGCACTTTGCTGACCTTTTCCCGCTTACCCCTTTCAAGGTTTTGGACGTCTCCGGTCGGGTCCGCGCCCCTCGCCCGGGCCGGAACGCCTCCCCGCCGGCCGAGTTCCTCGGGGTCGCCCCCTCGCCCGGGAAAAACCGCTCCCCGCCGTCCCACAGCACTCCGACTCGGCCAGGCAGCCTCACGGGCACAGCGACTCCTGCCCACCTCGGGAACCGACGCCCCGCTCGGGCTCAGGCTCCGAAAAACCACCACAGCGGGGCAGCTACCCTCAATGCAGCCGAAATTCAAACTCCTCCCCTCCGAAAGGCGCGCCTCACCCGGCCACGGCCTCGGAACTGCTCCCCTTCCTCGGGATCGGCCCCTCGCCCGGGAAAACCCGCTCCCCGCCGTCCCACAGCACTCCGACTCGGCCAGGCAGCCTCACGGGCACAGCGACTCCTGCCCACCTCGGGAACCGACGCCCCGCTCGGGCTCAGGCTCCGAAAACCCACAACAGCGGGCAGCTACCCTCAATGCAGCCGAAATTCAAATTCCTCCCCTCCGAAAGGCGCGCCTCACCCGGCCACGGCCTCCAAATCGCTCCCCTTCCTCGGGATCGCCCCCTCGCCCGGGAAAACCCGCTCCCCGCCGTCCCACAGCACTCCGACTCGGCCAGGCAGCCTCACGGGCACAGCGACTCCTGCCCACCTCGGGAACCGACGCCCCGCTCGGGCTCAGGCTCCGAAAACCCACAACA
>NW_026728598.1:0-7500 GCF_030684315.1 Stegostoma tigrinum | reverse complement strand
TGACACTTAGAATTTTTTTGACACTTAGAATTTTTTTTGACACTTAGAATTTTTTTTGACACTTAGAATTTTTTTTGACACTTAGAATTTTTTTGACACTTAGAATTTTTTTGACACTTAGAATTTTTTTGACACTTAGAATTTTTTTTGACACTTAGAATTTTTTTGACACTTAGAATTTTTTTTGACACTTAGAATTTTTTTGACACTTAGAATTTTTTTTGACACTTAGAATTTTTTTTGACACTTAGAATTTTTTTTGACACTTAGAATTTTTTTGACACTTAGAATTTTTTTTGACACTTAGAATTTTTTTCTAAGTTTTTCCTTCTGGTTACTGACTTCCCTCGTCGGGCACGGGGATTTTCGACTTCCTCCTCCCGACCGAGGGGCCTCATTTTCGGGCATTTTCCTCAGATTTCCAAGCATTTTTAGACACTTTTCCCGACTTTTCCTGCTTACTGATTTCACACTTTTGGCCATTTTTATGCATTTTCCCGACTTTTCCTGCTTACTGATTTCACACTTTTGGCCATTTTTATGCATTTTCCCGACTTTTCCTGCTTACTGATTTCACACTTTTGGCCATTTTTAAGCATTTTCCTGGTTACTGATTTCACGCTTTTGGACATTTTCGGAGGTTCTGACGGCTTTTTCGCCTTACTGCTTCGGACATTTCGGGCACTTGGCTGACTTTTCCCGCTTACTCCTTCCGGGCTTTTACTCATTTTCGGAGGTTCTGACGGCTTTTTCGCCTTACTGCTTCGGACATTTCGGGCACTTGGCTGACTTTTCCCGCTTACTCCTTCCGGGCTTTTACTCATTTTCGGAGGTTCTGACGGCTTTTTCGCCTTACTGCTTCGGACATTTCGGGCACTTGGCTGACTTTTCCCGCTTACTCCTTCCGGGCTTTTACTCATTTTCGGAGGTTCTGACGGCTTTTTCGCCTTACTGCTTCGGACATTTCGGGCACTTGGCTGACTTTTCCCGCTTACTCCTTCCGGGCTTTTACTCATTTTCGGAGGTTCTGACGGCTTTTTCGCCTTACTGCTTCGGACATTTCGGGCACTTGGCTGACTTTTCCCGCTTACTCCTTCCGGGCTTTTACTCATTTTCGGAGGTTCCGACGGCTTTTTCGCCTTACTGCTTCGGACATTTCGGGCACTTTGCTGACTTCTCCACCTTACTCCTTCCGGGCTTTTACTCATTTTCGGAGGTTCCGACGGCTTTTTCGCCTTACTGCTTCGGGCACTTTGCTGACCTTTTCCCGCTTACCCCTTTCAAGGTTTTGGACGTCTCCGGTCGGGTCCGCGCCCCTCGCCCGGGCCGGAACGCCTCCCCGCCGGCCGAGTTCCTCGGGGTCGCCCCCTCGCCCGGGAAAAACCGCTCCCCGCCGTCCCACAGCACTCCGACTCGGCCAGGCAGCCTCACGGGCACAGCGACTCCTGCCCACCTCGGGAACCGACGCCCCGCTCGGGCTCAGGCTCCGAAAAACCACCACAGCGGGGCAGCTACCCTCAATGCAGCCGAAATTCAAATTCCTCCCCTTCGAGAGGCGCGCCTCACCCGGCCACGGCCTCGGAACTGCTCCCCTTCCTCGGGATCGGCCCCTCGCCCGGGAAAACCCGCTCCCCGCCGTCCCACAGCACTCCGACTCGGCCAGGCAGCCTCACGGGCACAGCGACTCCTGCCCACCTCGGGAACCGACGCCCCGCTCGGGCTCAGGCTCCAAAAACCCACAACAGCGGGCAGCTACCCTCAATGCAGCCGAAATTCAAATCCCTCCCCTTCGAGAGGCGCGCCTCACCCGGCCACGGCCTCCAAATCGCTCCCCTTAGGCGAAAATTAAGCCCCCGTGGCCGATAATACCCCTCCTTGATCGTGCACAAGGGCAGCTCCAAGTTGAACGGGCTCAGGCTCCAAAAACCCACAACAGCGGGCAGCTACCCTCAATGCAGCCGAAATTCAAATCCCTCCCCTTCGAGAGGCGCGCCTCACCCGGCCACGGCCTCCAAATCGCTCCCCTTAGGCGAAAATTAAGCCCCCGTGGCCGATAATACCCCTCCTTGATCGTGCACAAGGGCAGCTCCAAGTTGAACGGGCTCAGGCTCCAAAAACCCACAACAGCGGGCAGCTACCCTCAATGCAGCCGAAATTCAAATCCCTCCCCTTCGAAAGGCGCGCCTCACCCGGCCACGGCCTCCAAATCGCTCCCCTTAGGCGAAAATTAAGCCCCCGTGGCCGATAATACCCCTCCTTGATCGTGCACAAGGGCAGCTCCAAGTTGAACGGGCTCAGGCTCCAAAAACCCACAACAGCGGGCAGCTACCCTCAATGCAGCCGAAATTCAAATCCCTCCCCTTCGAAAGGCGCGCCTCACCCGGCCACGGCCTCCAAATCGCTCCCCTTAGGCGAAAATTAAGCCCCCGTGGCGGATAATACCCCTCCTTGATCGTGCACAAGGGCAGCTCCAAGTTGAACGGAGAAGTCAGTAACCAACCAAAAATAAGCTTGGTTACTGATTTCTCCCGTTGGTTACTGACTTCTCCCTTTGGTTACTGATTTCTCCCGTTGGTTACTCATTTCTCTTGTTGGTTACTGATTTCTCCCGTTGGTTACTGACTTCTCCCTTTGGTTACTGATTTCTCCCGTTGGTTACTGACTTCTCCCGTTGGTTACTCATTTCTCCCGTTGGTTACTCATTTCTCCCGTTGGTTACTCATTTCTCCTGTTGGTTACTGATTTCTTGGTTACTCATTTCTCTTCTTGGTTACTCATTTCTCCTGTTGGTTACTGATTTCTTGGTTACTCATTTCTCTTCTTGGTTACTCATTTCCCTTTCTGACACTTAGAATTTTTTTTGACACTTAGAATTCTTTTTGACACTTAGAATTTTTTTTGACACTTAGAATTTTTTTTGACACTTAGAATTTTTTTTGACACTTAGAATTTTTTTGACACTTAGAATTTTTTTTGACACTTAGAATTTTTTTTGACACTTAGAATTTTTTTTGACACTTAGAATTTTTTTTGACACTTAGAATTTTTTTGACACTTAGAATTTTTTTTGACACTTAGAATTTTTTTTGACACTTAGAATTTTTTTTGACACTTAGAATTTTTTTTGACACTTAGAATTTTTTTTGACACTTAGAATTTTTTTTGACACTTAGAATTCTTTTTGACACTTAGAATTTTTTTTGACACTTAGAATTTTTTTGACACTTAGAATTTTTTTGACACTTAGAATTCTTTTTGACACTTAGAATTTTTTTTGACACTTAGAATTTTTTTTGACACTTAGAATTTTTTTTGACACTTAGAATTTTTTTCTAAGTTTTTCCTTCTGGTTACTGACTTCCCTCGTCGGGCACGGGGATTTTCGACTTCCTCCTCCCGACCGAGGGGCCTCATTTTCGGGCATTTTCCTCAGATTTCCAAGCATTTTTAGACACTTTTCCCGACTTTTCCTGCTTACTGATTTCACACTTTTGGCCATTTTTATGCATTTTCCTGGTTACTGATTTCACGCTTTTGGACATTTTCGGAGGTTCCGACGGCTTTTTCGCCTTACTGCTTCGGGCACTTTGCTGACCTTTTCCCGCTTACCCCTTTCAAGGTTTTGGACGTCTCCGGTCGGGTCCGCGCCCCTCGCCCGGGCCGGAACGCCTCCCCGCCGGCCGAGTTCCTCGGGGTCGCCCCCTCGCCCGGGAAAAACCGCTCCCCGCCGTCCCACAGCACTCCGACTCGGCCAGGCAGCCTCACGGGCACAGCGACTCCTGCCCACCTCGGGAACCGACGCCCCGCTCGGGCTCAGGCTCCGAAAAACCACCACAGCGGGGCAGCTACCCTCAATGCAGCCGAAATTCAAATTCCTCCCCTTCGAGAGGCGCGCCTCACCCGGCCACGGCCTCGGAACTGCTCCCCTTCCTCGGGATCGGCCCCTCGCCCGGGAAAACCCGCTCCCCGCCGTCCCACAGCACTCCGACTCGGCCAGGCAGCCTCACGGGCACAGCGACTCCTGCCCACCTCGGGAACCGACGCCCCGCTCGGGCTCAGGCTCCAAAAACCCACAACAGCGGGCAGCTACCCTCAATGCAGCCGAAATTCAAATCCCTCCCCTTCGAGAGGCGCGCCTCACCCGGCCACGGCCTCCAAATCGCTCCCCTTAGGCGAAAATTAAGCCCCCGTGGCCGATAATACCCCTCCTTGATCGTGCACAAGGGCAGCTCCAAGTTGAACGGGCTCAGGCTCCAAAAACCCACAACAGCGGGCAGCTACCCTCAATGCAGCCGAAATTCAAATCCCTCCCCTTCGAGAGGCGCGCCTCACCCGCCACGGCCTCCAAATCGCTCCCCTTAGGCGAAAATTAAGCCCCCGTGGCCGATAATACCCCTCCTTGATCGTGCACAAGGGCAGCTCCAAGTTGAACGGGCTCAGGCTCCAAAAACCCACAACAGCGGGCAGCTACCCTCAATGCAGCCGAAATTCAAATCCCTCCCCTTCGAAAGGCGCGCCTCACCCGGCCACGGCCTCCAAATCGCTCCCCTTAGGCGAAAATTAAGCCCCCGTGGCCGATAATACCCCTCCTTGATCGTGCACAAGGGCAGCTCCAAGTTGAACGGGCTCAGGCTCCAAAAACCCACAACAGCGGGCAAGCTACCCTCAATGCAGCCGAAATTCAAATCCCTCCCCTTCGAAAGGCGCGCCTCACCCGGCCACGGCCTCCAAATCGCTCCCCTTAGGCGAAAATTAAGCCCCCGTGGCGGATAATACCCCTCCTTGATCGTGCACAAGGGCAGCTCCAAGTTGAACGGAGAAGTCAGTAACCAACCAAAAATAAGCTTGGTTACTGATTTCTCCCGTTGGTTACTGACTTCTCCCTTTGGTTACTGATTTCTCCCGTTGGTTACTCATTTCTCTTGTTGGTTACTGATTTCTCCCGTTGGTTACTGACTTCTCCCTTTGGTTACTGATTTCTCCCGTTGGTTACTGACTTCTCCCGTTGGTTACTCATTTCTCCCGTTGGTTACTCATTTCTCCCGTTGGTTACTCATTTCTCCTGTTGGTTACTGATTTCTTGGTTACTCATTTCTCTTCTTGGTTACTCATTTCTCCTGTTGGTTACTGATTTCTTGGTTACTCATTTCTCTTCTTGGTTACTCATTTCCCTTTCTGACACTTAGAATTTTTTTGACACTTAGAATTCTTTTTGACACTTAGAATTTTTTTTGACACTTAGAATTTTTTTTGACACTTAGAATTTTTTTTGACACTTAGAATTTTTTTGACACTTAGAATTTTTTTTGACACTTAGAATTTTTTTTGACACTTAGAATTTTTTTTGACACTTAGAATTTTTTTTGACACTTAGAATTTTTTTGACACTTAGAATTTTTTTTGACACTTAGAATTTTTTTTGACACTTAGAATTTTTTTTGACACTTAGAATTTTTTTTGACACTTAGAATTTTTTTTGACACTTAGAATTTTTTTTGACACTTAGAATTCTTTTTGACACTTAGAATTTTTTTTGACACTTAGAATTTTTTTGACACTTAGAATTTTTTTGACACTTAGAATTCTTTTTGACACTTAGAATTTTTTTTGACACTTAGAATTTTTTTTGACACTTAGAATTTTTTTTGACACTTAGAATTTTTTTCTAAGTTTTTCCTTCTGGTTACTGACTTCCCTCGTCGGGCACGGGGATTTTCGACTTCCTCCTCCCGACCGAGGGGCCTCATTTTCGGGCATTTTCCTCAGATTTCCAAGCATTTTTAGACACTTTTCCCGACTTTTCCTGCTTACTGATTTCACACTTTTGGCCATTTTTATGCATTTTCCTGGTTACTGATTTCACGCTTTTGGACATTTTCGGAGGTTCCGACGGCTTTTTCGCCTTACTGCTTCGGGCACTTTGCTGACCTTTTCCCGCTTACCCCTTTCAAGGTTTTGGACGTCTCCGGTCGGGTCCGCGCCCCTCGCCCGGGCCGGAACGCCTCCCCGCCGGCCGAGTTCCTCGGGGTCGCCCCCTCGCCCGGGAAAAACCGCTCCCCGCCGTCCCACAGCACTCCGACTCGGCCAGGCAGCCTCACGGGCACAGCGACTCCTGCCCACCTCGGGAACCGACGCCCCGCTCGGGCTCAGGCTCCGAAAAACCACCACAGCGGGGCAGCTACCCTCAATGCAGCCGAAATTCAAACTCCTCCCCTCCGAAAGGCGCGCCTCACCCGGCCACGGCCTCGGAACTGCTCCCCTTCCTCGGGATCGGCCCCTCGCCCGGGAAAACCCGCTCCCCGCCGTCCCACAGCACTCCGACTCGGCCAGGCAGCCTCACGGGCACAGCGACTCCTGCCCACCTCGGGAACCGACGCCCCGCTCGGGCTCAGCTCCGAAAACCCACAACAGCGGGCAGCTACCCTCAATGCAGCCGAAATTCAAATTCCTCCCCTCCGAAAGGCGCGCCTCACCCGGCCACGGCCTCCAAATCGCTCCCCTTCCTCGGGATCGCCCCCTCGCCCGGGAAAACCCGCTCCCCGCCGTCCCACAGCACTCCGACTCGGCCAGGCAGCCTCACGGGCACAGCGACTCCTGCCCACCTCGGGAACCGACGCCCCGCTCGGGCTCAGGCTCCGAAAAACCACCACAGCGGGGCAGCTACCCTCAATGCAGCCGAAATTCAAATTCCTCCCCTTCGAGAGGCGCGCCTCACCCGGCCACGGCCTCCAAATCGCTCCCCTTAGGCGAAAATTAAGCCCCCGTGGCGGATAATACCCCTCCTTGATCGTGCACAAGGGCAGCTCCAAGTTGAACGGAGAAGTCAGTAACCAACCAAAAATAAGCTTGGTTACTGATTTCTCCCGTTGGTTACTGACTTCTCCCTTTGGTTACTGATTTCTCCCGTTGGTTACTCATTTCTCTTGTTGGTTACTGATTTCTCCCGTTGGTTACTGACTTCTCCCTTTGGTTACTGATTTCTCCCGTTGGTTACTGACTTCTCCCTTTGGTTACTGATTTCTCCCGTTGGTTACTGACTTCTCCCGTTGGTTACTGACTTCTCCCGTTGGTTACTCATTTCTCCCGTTGGGTTACTGACTTCTCCCGTTGGTTACTCATTTCTCCCGTTGGTTACTCATTTCTCTTCTTGGTTACTGATTTCCCACCGTTGGTTACTGAGTTCTCGAGAGGTTGTTCATTTTGTCACCCGCGGAAAAATTTCCAAGTGTCGAGTGGTTACTGATTTCTCGGTTCCTCATTTTGTCAGCTCCGGAAAAATTTCCAAGTGTCGAGTGGTTACTGATTTCTCGGTTCCTCATTTTGTCAGCTCCGGAAAAATTTCCAAGTGTCGAGTGGTTACTGATTTCTCGCTCCGGAGGCAAAAAAGAGAAATTTCCAAGTGTCGGCGAGGGAACTCAGTAACTGCCACCAGCTCGGAAAGTAGAGAAGGATGGAGCGGGGGGGAGGAAAAAAAATGTGGACGGTCCCCCGTGGTGGGGG